>NC_135877.1:12333399-12523399 GCF_031162955.1 Sander vitreus
AAAGAGGAGCAGGAGTATGTGTGGGGGTGGGGTACTGTGGTATTGGTAGCTGTGTGATTGTTGAAGGATATGTAATGTGTGTGTATATGTTAGAAGAGTTTAACCACTGTAACCTGCGTGTAAGCCAGGATGCTTCGGAACAAATATAATAAAATGGCTTCATTGAAATTAAAATGAATAATTTTCTGTGTGTAGAGTCACCACAGATTTAAGTTTTATTTCCAACACTTTAATCACTGCGCTGTGGAACTCTGTTTTCTTTGTATTTCTATTGGTGTGATACCCAGATAAAGACTTGTGTCTGACTGTATCACTTTCCTTTGCTATCATTTATCACTTTTCTCTGGGCTGTTGAAGAGAAGTGTTCCCATAATGAGTGTAACCCATGTTACTTTTCCTCTGTTTGTAGCTCCATTTATACCTACAAAAAACATGTATAATCTCTGTTGGCGAGAGGAGGAAGGGAAGCTAATGTATTACTATCTACTAAATATAATCTTCTCTCTGGTTTTTCCAGCGGTTACGGCGGTTATCGACTAAATACCGGACAGAGAAGATCTACCCCACCAACGTGGGAGAGAGGGAAGAGAATATCAAGAAGAACAGATACAAAGATATACTGCCATGTAAGTACTGGTACAGATGCATGTTAATTAATATAAATAAAAATGAATATTTAGTCCATTAATGTGAATGGGATATACAAAATACCTCTAAAACTTTTCTAAAACAAACTGAACACTACACTAACCTAAAGCACATTTTAAAGGTCCTATGACATGACATGCTCCTTTTTGGATGCTTTTATATAGGCCTTAGTGGTCCCCTAATACTGTATCTAAAGTCTCTTTCCCGAAATTCAGCCTTGGTGCAGAATTACAGCCGCTAGAGCCAGTCCCACAATGAGCTTTACTTAGGATGTTCCATTTCTGTGTCTGTAGCTTTAAATGCTATTGAGGAGGAGAGGGGGGGGGGGGCAAGGTGGAGGGTGGGGGTGTGGCCTTGACCAACTGCCACTTTGCTTGTTTGCAAGCCATGATGTCTCTCTCGTTCTCATGGGCGGGCCAAATTCTCTGGGCGAGCAAAGCAGAGAAAGGAGAGGTAACCTCGCTCCTTATGACGTCAGATCGGCCCATCTGAGCTTTCATTTTCTCAAAGGCAGAGCAGGATACCCAGGGCTCGGTTTACACCTATTGCCATTTCTAGCCACTGGGGGACCATAGGCAGGCTAGGGGAACTCATATTAATGTTAAAAAATCTCATAAAGTGAAATTTTCATGCCATGGGACCTCTTTAAAAACCAAGTTGCTTACTGCTTTGACTGATGGAGCATGCAACAGAACTGTAGGTGTACCATCAGGCCTAACTGTATCAGCCAGTGTAGCTCTCGGCTGTCTTGTTTCACTCCTACTTTCTGTTACTATGTTGTTTATCTTCCGTCATCTACCTTGCAATGTACCAAAATGATCCTCCAACACCAAACCTTAGACAAAATGTACACATTTAGATGAAAAACAAATGTTATCAAGCAAAGATGTTAGCCCTTGATAACAATCTGGTTACCTCACACATGCATGCAGCTGAATACTTAATTTGACTACGTTTCATATGCTATTTTTATGCAATGCCGTGATGTTATAATTTGTATGAAAGCTTGTGTCCTGCATGACAGCAGCATTAAAATATCATGTGTTTAGGTCCTCGGTTTTAAAGATAAGTCACTTTGTGTGCCAGACAAAATAGTTGAAAAATATTGTCAACGTTGTCAAATGTACAAAAATTACTTTTATAACCATATCGCCTACCACTGTTCAATTGTAGGTTACATTTCTTTAGACTTCCCATTTCCTTTTAGGTGAAGGTAGGGAATGACAGATAGGATCTAGAGATTGAAACGAGAAAAGACACTGAAAAGAAAATTTCATGTTTGTAGAAATGTGTACACACACATTTAGAACAAACACAGAAATCCAGTATGTTGTAATAGGTCATGTCTCACTTACATACACAGAGCTCGCGCTGTACTTAATGACCTCAGGGGAAGCTTCCATGACCCAACATCTGTCCTACTTCTTTTATATCTTTATCCTCTTTTTCTCCTCTGTCCATCAATCCATACATCTATTTATTCATTAATGCTTTTAGTGAATGAGCTGCTGATAAGGCAAAGGAAGAACCGCTTCATCCGTAACAGATGTGTGTACACACACACACACACACACACACACACACACACACACACACACACACACACACACAGGAATGAGGATGTTGCTGTGTGTCCATTAACCCATTTACGTTATATTCCTCTCCAGTTTTTACTCGTTTGCCCTCTGTCTCTCACTATATCCCATTCTATCCTTTTTCTGTCTTTTCCTTTTTCTCTTTTTCTTGGTCTTGTTTTATTTCATCATCAGTTTCTGCAAAGTTAAAAATATTTCAAATGCATCAAAGTAAATAATTCTTTTTTTTTTTTTGTCCCCAGTCGATCACACTAGGGTGAAGCTGACATTAAAAACGACCAATCAGGACACAGATTACGTCAATGCAAACTTTATCAAGGTAAAAAAAAAAAAGCAGCTGAAATTCCTTTGCTTTGTTGTTTGACACTTTGATTACAGTATTAGGAAAATGTACGTGTTATAAGTGCTGTATGAATCATAGGAATATCCGATGTGTGTGTGTGTGTATATATATGTATGTATGTGTGTGTATGTATATATATGTGTGTGTGTGTGTATATATATGTATGTATATATATATATATATATATATATATATATATATATATATATATATATATATATATATATATATATATATATATATATATATACACACACACAGTGCTCAGCATAAATGAGTACACCCATGCTAAATTTGACTAAAAAGGAATAAAAAAAATCATCTTTTGGAAATTGAACTTAATGCCTAAATTAAATTTTTTTTGGAAAAATCCGACCTTTAAGGACACCAATTTTCTTTGTGAATGAATAATCATAAATGTTCTTCCTTAAAATACAGGGAGCATAAGTAAGTACACCCCTATGTTAAATTCCCATAGAGGTAGGCAGATTTTTATTTTTAAAGGCCAGTTATTTCATGGATCCAGGATACTATGCATCCTGATAAAGTTCCCTTGGCCTTTGGAATTAAAATAGCCCCACATCATCACAATGATTTGCATTGAGAGATGGTTTTAAAGTGCCTTTACAGAATCACCTTAAAAAACAGTGTGGAGGTGTGATCTTACTTTCTCTCTCTTCTCCCCATCGCTCCATTCAGGGTATAGATGGCCCAGAGGCCTATATTGCAACTCAGGGCCCACTGCAGAACACTGTCATCGACTTCTGGAGGATGAACTGGGAGTACAATGTAGCTGTGAGTATATGGCTCGTTGGATGGCGGAAAAAGCAGGAGAGATGAATTAGAAGAGCAGGAGGTTGATAAGATGGCAGAGTCCCTCTCTGACTCCCTCACTTGAGTGTTTACTGAATGGGAACACTTAGTGCATTTTTTTATTTTATGTTTTATTTTTTTTATGAAAGTGGGTGTAATAATTAAGATAATCAGGGTGTGATTTGTGAAAAAAACAGAGGGGGGGTGGATGATTTTTGATCAAGCACAACAAAACAAAAATCCCCCCTCCAATACCATGGATAGTGCCACTCGGCCGGGCATGCCAAAACACTTATTTATGGACTTCAATATTCAATGGAAAATCTCCAAATGAAATAGCACAACGTGGTGTCAACATAAAACACAGCGCTTTCAAGCCGGGGAGCAGAGTTCACTTCCCGGCGAAAACAAAAGACTTTCACCCAGGAAACGCTCCTTCGTTCCTCGGGAGCGTTTTTTTAAATTATTATTATTTTTTTTTTTAAAGATTATTTTTTGGGCATTTCTAGGCCTTTATTTGATACGACAGCTTAGACATGAAAGGGGAGAGAGAGGGGGAATGACATGCAGCGAAGGGCCGCAGGTCGGAGTCGAACCCGGGCTCCTAGTTGTTTTGGTTGTTAAACGTAATTGTTGTCACTCGGCAAAATTCAACTACCACGGCCCTTGAAAGGACGGCATCTGGCGGTGCCTGTAGCCGGCTCACAGTCACCTATTGGCGGCTAAGCGCATCTACCAACTGCCGTGGATACGACTGAGCACTGTAGCGGCTAAACACATCTAGTAACTGCCGCTCTGATTTTATCGTTGTATCGCACTATAGACTGTTCACGTAACTACGCTTTACTTAGTTTAAATACTTTTTGTCCCCACCGGCGATAAAAATAAATCTGCAGATGCAGGGAATATAAAGACCAGAAAGGGGGAAATCCCTCGCACCCTGAAGGTAATTGGAATACATATTTAATGTGGTTGTCAGGCAGATGGGGAGTGATTCTGCTTGAACCAGATGGATAGAAGAAGGGGGAGCTGTGATTAGGTTTAACTAGCACTCTGAAAAAGCTGGGGGATTGCTGCTGTAATAATTACTGCTGTAGGATCAAAGAGAATGATGTGAGATATAGATGTAAGAGTGAAACGTATGATCAAAAGTGATCTGAAGTCTAACCTACTACTGTGGGAATGGAGCATAAAGAGAGGTTGACTCTCAATTTAAGTTTTTCTTATTCTGCTGGCTACTCGTCTGAGTGTCTGGCAACTACAGCGTTACATAAATAGAACATACAGGAATGAATATTTTTGGAAATGTAAGATTTAGCTGTGAGAGGTTGAGTGTAAATATTGATCGCAGTCCTTCCTGTTTGTGTCTCTGCAGGTTATTGTGATGGCTTGTCGAGAGTTTGAGATGGGAAGGGTAAGGCTGTGATATGTAATCCCTTCTTGTATGTCTGTGTGTTCGTGTGAGGGCATATGTTGTATGTTCATGTGTCTGTACACACGTCCATGTTTTATTATCGTCGCCAAGGTTTGTCTCGTAGAAATCTATGGAAAACGTAAAGTAGAATTTATTTTTTCCTCGATTCTTTTGTTCAAGACGTAAAGTAACCAATGTAAATATAAATTGTTTAGCCTTGGTGAAGGTATTTCTAGTATTTCACGTTTTTCTTGCCTGCCTAGAACAGAACATTCTTTATTAAACCGGTGAAAAACAAATATAATAGAGCCTCCAAAAGTCACTATAAAAAAATAAAGACACAAAAACACAATCATACCACACATACAAGACATTCACCACACGATTCATTTTTAATACTCAAGTAGCATTAAGTGCAGTTATGACTTTTGGATAAAAAAAAGTGTTTTAATGGTCCTTCAACATCTGCCCAAGGGCAGTAATTCAAACAGAGTGTCCGGGGTGAGATGAATCTTTAGTATCAGGGTTTTTCCTGGCTCAGAATGGCTCAGACGCACAACAGTTAGCACGATCGGTCTGCGTACAGTAAAGGCAATGAGTCTGTGTTACCTTATTTGACAGAAATCTATGCATTTTCCTGTTATTTCTGTCAATTTGAAAAACAAAAATGTATATGATGCTTGAGTAAATGAAAGCCAAATTAACAAAACTGGTTAAAAAAAAATAATAATAATACTTAAATAAATCACCTGGATAGTCCGGTACAGCCTGACTCTGGAGATGAAACTGAGATTAGTTCTCATATTCAAGTTTATGTTCTGCTTGTTCAACGGTTGTTTGGTAAATTGCTCTTAAAACACATTTGGAGAGGATTTGAATTGCTGTTTTTATTCTCAATTCTTATCATCTTGGTGCTTGTGATTTTCCTTTGGGGCTTAAACCTCTTTGGGGGGGGGACGCCAAAAATTCCTCTATGCAGGAAAAACCCTCAATGTGCGCTGGGCCTTTTTTTTAAGGCAGCGGAAATTTGCAAAGATCTTCCGGGGAGTGGAGAAGGCAGCCAATGATCTTCTGGGCGGTGGTGACAACCCTCTGGAGCGCTTTCCTCTCTGCTGCTGTGCAGCTGGCAAACCACACACAGATGCAATAACTAAGTCTGCTTGTATATTTATGTTTGTGAAAAGAGAAACTGAGAGGTCACCAAAGCCCAAGACGTCAAGAAATTCACTGAACCAATACTAAAGTGTGACTGATAGCTCAAATAATTAGCATATGCCTCCAGAAATGTCTGTTTTGCACATGTAGGTATATAAAGTATAGTATCTATGTATTTAGTTTTTCTGTAAATGTCATCGTCGATTTTCCACGTCACGTTAATTGTTTATTTCAAGCCAGAAAGTGTGTATGAACAGTAAGCTGTGGTATTTATCTGGTATTTTGTTCTCAGCCAAAGCTAACTCCGGTTTTGTTCTCTGGTTAGAAAAAGTGTGAGCGGTATTTCCCGCTGCTTGGGGAGGAGCCCATGAGTTTTGGCCCTTTCAGAATCTCCTGTGTAAGTACACAAATCTCTGCTATCACAGCTGTGTGTGTGTGTGTGTGTGTGTGTGTGTGTAACAACTGTGTGAGGAGAGGAAAGGGGGTCTGTTGTTCTGGACTCCTGCATTTCTCACATTTTGTTCTAATGACCGTTTTAGTCAAGGATTGTGTAAATGTTCTCGCTGTCTCTGTTTTGTAGGAAGCAGAGCAGGCCAGAACAGACTACTTTATCAGGACTTTGACGGTGGAGAATGAGGACGTAAGTTCTCTCCCTTATTGCTCAATCTATTCTTTAGACTTTACTTTATTGATAAAAGCCTTTTCATAAAACTTTACAAAATCACATGAAAATAATCATTCGTTTGGACAACAAAATGCTGTAAAACAAAGACACAAACCTGTTCATGTATCATCACTGTGAACTCCACTGACAGTAGATGAATGCTAATATAAAAGAATCGCCCACACATTTACTTTCTCCTCTTTGCCTGATGATTTCATTCCCTGACCTTTCGTCGACCCTCTTTTTAAACTAAAATATTCCTCTGCATGTCTCCCTGCAGGAAACTCGGAGGCTAACGCAGTTCCATTATATGAACTGGCCCGATCACGACGTGCCCTCATCGTTTGACTCCATACTGGATATGATCGGACTGATGAGAGAATATCAAGAGAATGATGATGTCCCTATATGTGTGCACTGCAGGTAGGTACGGTATAGATGTAATCTGCAGAGACACAGACACAGATCCACCAGTGTATGCACACTGTACCTAAGGCAACATTTAAAAAAAGAGACCGATGCAGATCAGAAGATCAAGCAATGAGAGTAGACGGTGTTGTATACAATATAAATTACTGTACATGTCTAAACAAATCGCTGGTTCTGGATCAAGACTCTTGAATCACATTTTTTTTTTCTTGCATGTGCTCTCGAATTGAATTGAACGATTCATGAGCTTGCCCGTAGTTTTCTGTGAGGAGGCAGTAAGAATGTGCAACAGGTGGCCAACACTGGTTTTTTGTGTTTTTGAAATCGAGTTTCAACACCGCAGAGAAATGTTGCACTAGCGGCTATAACCGACATACAATTACACGTCCACTCCTGGCAAAAAGCTACATTTCTACGTTTACTGTTCAGCTGATATACTGTATATATAAACTGTAGATTTGGTCGACTCTTGTTTCACTTGACTGATCTTGTTGAAAATCTTATTACAGCTGTAGTGATAAGAAACGATTGCTGTTGGCTGAGAATTGAAGTGTTACGTTGAACAATGATACATTTGTCACAAAGCAGTCTCAAAGATGACTGCACAGTTTCCACCAATAAACATCTTAACAGAAGTAGTCAACAAGAATGAAAACACATGCATGTGGCACACACACACACACACACACACACACACACACACACACACACACACAGAGTCTCCATGTGTGTGTAATCAGCTATAATGAGCAGCCTGCGGCCATTTCCTGGTTCCTCTGTTACACAGCAGGACCTGAAGCCGCGTCTCTCCGTCTGTAAAGATGCCTCGTGTGGGTCGATGTGCACTGTACTTTATATGTGTGGAGAAACTGTGCTTGTTAAGAGTAGCAGAGGCTCTCTGACAGCACGAGATACAGTTTTATGATTTTATGTGTCAGACATGACGCCACATAACCTTTTAGCTCCTGTCTCCATCCTGTCCGGACGGAGTGTCGTTACATACAAACATTCATACATGTGGTTGAGTGTTTGTCTGTACTTAGTCTCTCTCTTTATTTATTTTTTATGTGGCCTCAAAAATAGAAATAGTTGTGAGGAGTGTGTTTTCGGTGGATTTATCTTTTGCGATGAGAAGGAGGAAGCTCCAGAGTGTGTGTCTGTGCCTTTACACGCGTTCTTCTGTTGAATCTAATCTGTATGACTCTGACTGTACAGTGCCGGCTGTGGGAGGACGGGTGCCATCTGTGCTATTGACTACACGTGGAACCTCCTCAAAGCTGGGGTATGTGAACACACACACACACACACACACACACACACACACACACACACACACACACCTTTTACACACCAGATGTTATTTTAAGATTTAAAGTGAGAATTAACCCTTTATTTTGTTGTTTTAAAGAAAATACCAGAAGATTTTAATGTTTTTCGGTTGATCCAAGAGATGAGGACGCAACGGCACTCTGCTGTTCAGACCAAGGTTTGTTCTTAATTTGTCTTTTTTTCTTTTATGCACACAATGGTATGTTGCAGTCATACTGCTCTAAATGAATGAAACATTTAATACAGAGCTGTTGGAGAAAAATAGAAAAGATAAGAACATGAGTTGACGCTAATGTGTATAGCTATCCAAAAGTGTTGCTGCAGCCAGATTTTCTATGCCTTCACACACCCTGGGAGATGAGGTGGACATTGTGTGATATTTGTCTGGTTGTCAAATGAATAGGTTTCAACCTGTCGTCAACTGGTTGTTTGAAAACATAAAAAAACCAACAACATTAAGTTGCTGCCCCCAGAAGTTGCAAATGTGGTTTTAAAATTGTATTACGCTCTTCAAGTTTGAATGACATCCCTTTTTATATTGTTCAGAATCTGTCTGAGTGACAGTTATAGCAGGGTTTCCTCCATAGCATAGCCTGTGTTGAGTCTCTTCATTCCTGTGTTACACCTGCTTGAAATTGGATTCCAGCTGGTTTAGCAGGGGTGGACACATTCCAACCATTATTTTGAACTGGATGAGGTTGTTTCGCCACAGTTTTGACATGGGTGGGTTTGCATGTTTCTTGTGGCGTTCGCTGCAGCGGAGAGATGATTCTCAACTGGACGCAACTAACATTTTCCAGTCACATTTGTATCTTTTAAGCAGCATCCGTTCAAAAATAATGAGCATGTCTCGACCTAACGAAGCACCTAGCGTCCTATGTCGTTTTGTACCTTTATTTATGGTGTCCATTCCCACAAACATGTCCTGACATTGAGAGGCGAAATTAGCCCTGTTGGAAAAGTTATAGAATTGCCTTCTTCATAGAGACTGCTGGAAGCCGGTAACTGTAATGTAATTTCTGAAAATGCAGTGCAATACACTTACTGCTTTACCGGGAAAGTAATGCAATTAAATCAGTGTACATCAGTGCAGGCCCTTCTCTTGTTTTCACACAGGTTGTGTTCCATAGCCATGTAAATGGATGTTTTTCAGTATAGACATGAGAATGTTTTTGCTTTTATATTGATTTGCCGAAACCCTTTCTTCTTTTCCTTCACCTCTCATCCATTTACCTTATTACCACACTCTCTTTCTTTCTTTCTTTCTTTCTTTCTTTCTTTCTTTCTTTCTTTGTCTCTCTAGGAGCAGTATGAGTTAGTTCATAGAGCGATCGCCCAGCTCTTTGACAAACAACTGCAGCTACTGGAGAGCTCCACCAACACGCAGATACATGATGGCATGGTATGAAAAACACACACACACACACATATTGTGCGTGCTGTCTGGTGTTAAAGAAAGACAGGATGTCGCTGAGTAACACACTCAGAGTGGGAAATAAAACACAAGTAATTAGTCACAGGGGAGGGAGAGGGTAGGAGGAATAGAAGAGAGGGATAGAGAGGCCTTCAGAAAACTTTGCTCTTTACACAGACAGAAAAACTAAATTAAGAGTTGCAGAGTTTGTGCCGAAAAAAGAGCTCTCCTCTGCAGGGTAGTCTCAGGACTGCATACAGTTAGACCTATTTATTAGAGCTGGGGGGGAAAAAAAAAAAAAAAACTTTGCTCTGTCAGTCACCACTGCCCTCTTTCTAATTTACTTCACACTATCCTCCATTTCCCCCAAACACACACGCACCATATACAAAGTGTCCTCAATTGTCCCTGTTCCTCCTCCCATTGCAGAAGTACAACCACACCAAAAAGTTTACTCATGACAAACCTAACCGATTTAGAAAATCAAAGAAGCAGTAAGAGTCGTCCTCAGTGGCTTATCTTAACTTTAAGTGCAGTTCGGTGTAGAGCTTTTTTCTTTTCTTTTTTTAAATCAAATCTGGTGTTGGAACATTGCAGGTGAGAGACAAATGGAAACAATGAATCTGTAATTGATCACTAATCCATAGCTCTCATCCATCATCCCACATCATTACTTTGAAACTAACGAAGCTACAAGCTACTATTCATTGGAAGTATTTAAGCTGCAGAAACACCACACTCTTACTGAAAGCTACACTACAAGCTTCTCAGAAAAAGTGTTACATGAAGCACCTACTGTTGATTAATATGATGAACAAATGCATTATTATTGTATAACTATTAAGTAATTTATTGACAAAATTAAACAGAGTGAGGGACCGGCACCAGACCAGCTCCCACCCTGCTTCTTTCAGGACAGGTTGGCAGTCGGTCCCGCTTTCTCCCTCTCTGCTATGAAATAAACAGGGGTGTAAGAGCAGAATTTAGATCATTTCTAAGCTTTTTAATCTGCTGTAGCATTTAGTTGTGATTCCCTGCTACTTATTGAAAAAAGAAATGTCTCTCTCTACTTGAGAGGTTACATGATTGTAGAAATAGCTACTCTACCCCACTGCTACTGAGTAGTTACTACTACTAAATGTAGTTAAACTAGTAGTGCCACTACTCCCCAACACTGTTATGTGGATCTGTGAAGATAAAAGACCGAGAGCCTCAAAAGCATCAATGAGATAGTGTGCAAGATTGACACACCTAAAGACAGAGGACACGGAGAGACGATGAGAGAGCGCATTGGCAGCAATCCAGGAGTTGACTTCCTGCTTAGGAAGCTCTGATGACCTCACCCCTCTCCCATAATGCACTTTGAGTCTGAGAATAGACACGCATCCGTTGGGAAAGGGAGACCCTTGCAAGACCACGGTCACAGGGACACACGCAACTATGTTTACATCAGAAAAGGCTCAGCTGATTCACTTTCTGAAAGCGTTATCTCTAACATGGGGAGAAACCTGACCACGTACTACACGTTTACTACTTGTTTTGAGGTTTGTGCTATTAATCATTTGTTAAGAGTGGACGTGTGTATGTGTAGTAAGACGACAACTCCAGTACAAGTTTGTTGCTACTCAATATAACTTTCATCGTCATTATCTTACAAGGTTGCAAGTCCAAAAGCGTGCGTGCGCGCGCGCACACGAACACACACACACACACACACACACGGTCTGAGTAAAACATTATCAGTGAGCTGTACTGACTCAGTCCATGCACACATTGACTCATGTCTAGTCAGCCATTGTTAGTGACTAAAACACCCACATAGGTGCTCTCAATGGCAGTACGAACAATAAGCCTACACATGTACACGTCCCACACACGTTTTTCTGCTAGCACGCAGGCGCCATTGTTTGCAGGAAGTGTTCCTACCCAATTTATTCCTTACAACACAAATGGACATACAGGCAAACAAGATGTTATCAGATCCTCTGTCTTTTCTTCACATACACTGAGCGTGCTCAAGTTAGTTCCTCGGCAGACTCACGCAGACACGTAGAGCTGAATTGGCCTGATTTGGCCCGCTGTCTTGAGCTTATGACGACTGAAGTCGTCCTGTCGTCTTCTCATTATCAGAGTGGAGAGCGAGTCAAATTAACGAGTCACGGGGGAAGAGAGGAGAGGAGGAGGAAGCCAAGAGTTGAGAGGAAGAGAGAGAAGATTAGTCGGGAGGAGGAGAGCTGCTTTCAGAAACAATTTGGATCCTTCAGTGAAATAATTGCAGCAACTTTCTGCCTCTGCTCCAGAAACATGTAGGAGAGAAGAAAGAGAGAGTAGGGAGTAGTTGGGGGAAAGCGGTGTTGTACAATTCAACAACAATACAAAACTTACAAAGTGAACTGAAATTAGCCATTTCAAAAATTTTGCAAAACAAATGTGTAAAGTCATATAGATGATTTGACAATTATCAAGGTAATTTACAGCTAGCAAGACCATATTTGTCTTTCTGCATAATTCACCCTTTTATCCATACATACACAGAAACACCAAGGTTCTTAGGCCGGCAGTACATGCAAAACAAAATCACATTTGGGATGCTGTCAGACTGAAAATACCAGCACACTCACTACAGCTCAGGTGTGTTAATTTAAGACTCGAAGCTCAATGGATTTTTTTTTTTTAAGGCTAAATAGGAGCAGAATCAAAAATTCCTTACGACGACAAGTAAACACAGAAATTTCATAAAACTATGGACGTAAAATGTACTAATGTTGACTGAGCATCAATGTATTAGGAAGCCATACGTCTCAGAAAATTTGAATAATTTTGGCTAGCAATTTGACCCACTGCAAAGTAGCCAGATGTGAGGCTACTTTGGTCATTAAAGAATTGTCTCTGGGGGACAAATTATGTAATGGAGACACTGTTTCTAAACTGCCTCAAACATATCTTTGACATTTCTATACTGGTCTTCCTTTTTACTTAGTGGCTGTGTTGAGCAGCTCTGGCTCTTTGTGTATGAAAACCCAGAGTTACCCATTAAACTAAAAAGTGTTCATAGTTGTTTGTGTGTGTGTTTGTCCAGGATGAAAGCAGTCCAGTTAAAGCAGTCCGACAGTCTGACGATGAGAGATGGGACACACCACCTCCAAAACCTCCCCGCATACGCAGGTAAGGCAGATTTTATGGGTTAGGGTTTTTAATTTTTTTTTTATTTATTTATTTAGTTTTTTTTTTTTAAGCTTTGTCTGTTCTCGCCTGCTTTCTTAAAGTTCACAAAACACTTTGAAGCTGAAGTATAAAATAACCTGCACTCATCCTCCACATAGATGAACAGGCTCACATAGAAGTGGGCAGTGGGTGTTGTGTTTTGTAGGAGGAACACAACAAAAGAAAACCAACCAGCCCAGTTTGTGTGGAGCGCAGAATAAAACCAAATTAAACTGACCAAACAGAAGCAGCAGGCGTTGTTTTCACCAGAGCTTTCTGACACATTAGTTCCCCGTCAGCCCACAGACACACCCAGCCGCCGCTTTACTGAAGTGAACTTCTGTTTGGCTGTCAACAACTGTGTGGCCTGAGGGGGAGCTGTATTCATAGATCATTTTGCAACTCTTTACAATACTCTGCAACACTACATGGTATAATTAGTATAATTAATCCACAGAAGGCTGCTATGTATGTATGTATGTATGTATGTAGCAATACATACACTTTACTACTTTTTTGTAGTTGCTTTACTTGCTTTAATGTCACAGGGGACATCTCGTTGCCAAGAGACTATTTCACTTAATTACCTGTTGCTAGAAACATTGTCTAAAAATGTCCAGCTTGTCAGCATGTTGTGTGTCTGTGTGTGAATCATTCGCTCTGCGCTTAGCAATGTAATTTATCACTCTTCATTTTCATTTGGCTAATTTTAAACCTTTCTAATAGCAGAAAAATATGAGCCCACATGACCTCTGTTATGTTCTCTTACTGCACTGAAATGATGGCGTGCTTAATTTGTCTTCTGTACCAGGCAGCCGGCTTGATGGGAAAGTTAACTTTTTAAGAGGTCCTAATTTTGGGATGTAGCTGCAAGCGATTTGTTTACTGAAAAGTTTCTTTCCTGCTCTAAGCAAAATATACAAATTTGAGCTCGGAGATGCTGCCAAAATACCAGGCTTTCCTGGAAGACTATTAAATCCTACATCTCACTATGTGTCTTTCTGTCTCTGTGTCATCCCTGAGTTTCCTAAAGGAATAATATCCAGGCCTGGTTTAAGCCTGGGAGTATTTAAGTGATGGTGAGAGCTATTTTTACCAACATAGTCCACATACTGTGTGTGTGTGTTGCTCGTGTTAGAGAAAAAAAATACTGCAGGAACTCCAATTAGGCTGGCATCAAGGTCACAGATACTGAGTCATGGCTTTTACACACACATTCACAACCACACCCTGAAGAGTCATATCCTAAACCAACATGTGTCTGTAGATCTCAAGTACCAAAAGGTGGCATTTAATGTTTTGTCAAACTCTTAGCCTTCTGTATTTTTTCAATAATACCTTTTGATGATTTAAAAAAAAAAAGTTATGTATCTGAAAGGTTTTACTTATTTTGTTGAATCAAAAAAGGGTTTTGTAAAAAAAAAAAAAAAAAAAAAAAATCACTTTTGGTGTGGAATAATTCCACAATAAGAACATGTTGGAAAATTTAGAAAAAGGAGGGGGAAAAGAACCATTCAAACAACAGTATGAAAAATATAGGATTTAAAATAACACTGAACTAAATTTTAGTATTTTCCTATCCCTGGTGGAATAAAAGAGAGAGCATACTGTCCTTAAACCTTCTATAATCCTACAAAACATCTTGGACCTAAACCGGAAGCACTGTTATTGTTGCTGAGGAGTTTCAGCTCTCTCTCTCTCTCGCTCTCTCTCTCGCTCTCTCGCTCTCTCTCTCTCTCTCTCTCTCTCTCTCTCGCTCTCTCGCTCTCTCTCTCTCTCTCTCTCTCTCTCTCTCTCTCTCTCTCTCTCTCTCTCTCTCTCTCTCTCTCTCTCTCTCTCTCTCTCTCTCTCTCTCTCTCTCTCTCTCTCTGTGCTGGTGCTACATTACAAAGGATCAGCAAAGAAACCGAAGCACTCGAGCTGACTGTTACCAACCATGACCTGTTTCTCACCTGCGTCGTGGTTTCTTGTAGGATTTATTCCTGTTTTAGCTACAGTAATTTAAGAGAGAGAGGGATGTTAATTCTTATTATTTGCAGACAGTCACATTGATAATAATCTAATCCGGCTAAACTGAAACAAATATTTGTTGCAGAAGTGATCTAAATCGGTGTAGTTTGAGTGTGCGGTTCGCTACTTCTCTTGGATGTCTGTATGAATCTGTCCTCGGCACAACCTGAAACCAGGAAGTGTCTAAGTTTTATCACCTTCTAGCGCATCCCGCCACTGTGAACACTGATTTAAAAAAATGCAGCATCTTCCCTCTGGAGCACATGCATACGGAGGGCACAGTGCACTCTGTGTGTGTGTGTGTGTGTGTGTGTGTGTGTGTGTGTTTATGTGGGTGGTGCATGAATTTCAAGTTCTGGTGAAAGCATCTGTGTGCATACATGTGTGTAGGAGTTTAGGTTGTATGGGTGTGTACATGTGTGCATACTATTTATGTGGCCTAGGTTAGCTCTCAACTGTGTCACCAACATTATGGATGGTTGTAGTTTATACTTCAGGGAGTGGAAGAACTTAGAGTGCATGGTTAGTTGTATATGATGCTCTTTGAAGCATATTTCGAAATAGTTGCAAACATTTTAATAAATATTTTTTAACACCGTAAATTATAGTTACAAACAGATATAAGGATTTTTAAGTGTTGACTAGTGTACAGTATTTTTCAACAATTATAACTTCTCCTATGAAGACACATTTAATATTAAAACAACTTTGTTTTTCAATGTTGTTGTTAATTTCCTGTTTATACACCAGCCTCCACTTATGGGTGCCCACAGGTGGTTTTATAGTTGTTGACAATTACTTTAATAATATATCTGCTTACAACTGCATCATAGTGTGCTATAGACTATTTAATACGTGTTTAGATACTGCATATACATGCTAGATCGGGGGACTTGTCTGACACGTTTTACCTCTGGACACCCAATGAATATAAAACCTTTTACAGCTCTGTAATCGCTGTAAGAAGAGCATTTATTCATTTGATGTCTGTCCGTGTTTCAAAAGTCGAGGAAATCAGTTGGAGAATATTGCACACGATTTTTCTAACAAGGCAGGTAATTCTGGTGTTAAAATGTCGCGGCCACGCCATTAAACGCAATTAAGGAAAATAAATAGAACGTAGTAATAAAACAAGGTACTAAGTATTTGGTACACTGGTTGTGTTGCAGGGTAGCGGATGGCAAAAGTTAGAGAAAGTTCTGTGTGTTTGTTGTTTGTCAGTTATAGCCACTGATGCACAGATTTTTACTGATTACCATTTATTATCGTTTACGTAGATTATTATTATCTACAGTTAAACTAATCTAATTAAATTAAAATTAAATAAAAGTCCTTAGGAACGATTCAGTGTAAACCATTGCATGCTTTCCATGAATAAACAAAAATACTTTATGACGAAACGTTTTGACTGCAACTCCAAAGTTGCTCAAGAAAAGGAAGTCCCCTGTCCTAGCTTGCAACATCTCTTGTGTCTGACTTTTTATCTATACGTCTTTTATACACACACACACACACACACACACACACACAGCACCATGTGCAGTCCTACATTAGCTCTTGCTTCAGTCATGCGCTCTTGATTTAGCACACCACCACATCCTTTCTGTATGTATATATTTGCATGCATATAGAAACGTATATTCTGTGGAGTGGAACATCTCATGATTAACTTTTGTCACAACCTCAGTATCCTGTATATTTTTCACCCACCTACACTGCGTTTATCTATAAATGTGTAGGGGCTAGGGTCATGTGCACTAACGCAGACATTCACTGAAGTAGCTGGTAGATGACCAGATGCTTGTTTTGTTTTTTTAACACTACCATTTTTCTATGGACCAGAAGTGATGTAAGTAAGTTGCTGCACAGAAAAGAATAGAATAAAAGCAGAAAATACAAGAATACAATGCTTTAATATCCCCTTTGGGTAAATTTGTCTTCAACTCTGCGCTGCAGTTCTAGAAACATTATATACACAATACAGTATATTCAGAGGGATAAACTCTGTAGTGGTGATTCAGTCTGTTTTCAATTTGCTTGACATCAACACATCATAACCTTAAATCCAGAAAATATTGGCGGAACATACTACGCATACATCTGAGGGGATGTAATTGGTCTCAGACATACTTTGTACATATAGCTTTTTTTCTATTGTGCCACCTAGTGGTAACTAATTTTCACAACATGAACAGAAACTACATTTTAGTATGAAAATGTATGAAATAAATGTGTAAGTAGTGTAAGTTTATTTCATCATCTTAGTTTCATAATTTCCTTTTTAGTCTGGAAGTTGTCTGACCAGTATGATGAAATGATTTCCTTTTTCATAATTTTCTTTTCCTCATTGCCTGAACCACAGTCTTCAAACCTGTTTCTTTATTCTTTCTTTCTTTCTAAAGCAAATAGGTTAGATTTGTTACATTCAAACCACGTGTGTTAATGCGTAAAAGCAAAATACTATGTTGGCATACAAATAAATGCATTTTTCATCACAGTCTTACTGTGAATGTACAACTCTGGCTTAGAGTTTGGTGTGTTAAATTTTGAGCTCTGTGGAACATCAAAAAGTCTGTGTGTGTAATCATTCAATGAAAAGCTTGTCTGGTTTCAGCTCTTTTGTCTCTCTCTCTGTCTAGTTCCCAGGCTGAAGGTGATGTGAAGGAGGAGATACTCCAGCCTCCGGAGCCTCACCCCGTACCCCCCATTCTGACCCCGTCTCCCCCTTCAGCCTTCCCCACCGTCACCAACGTACGGCAGGACAACGACCGCTACCACCCCAAACCTGTCATACACGTCCTGGCTACCACACAGGTGAGTCTCTTTATACAGAAACATGCACATTTGCAGGTAGTTGTTGGTTCATTTTCTACTATGTCAAGTTTGTTGTGTAAGTACACAGCCCATATTTACGTTGTGTTTTCTGTGTTGTTTTTTGCAGATTCTACAGATATTCAGTTAACTGTCACACAAAAAATGCAAATCTCACAAATTCAGAAGCTGGAAGTAGAGAATATGTGGCATCTCTGCTTGAGAAAGGACGAAATAGTCGGCTAATTGTTTCAGTTCTACATTTAACCATAGCATTTTAAAGGAACTATAATAAAAAAAAATATATATATATATATAATGGTAATCCAGAAATACTTATAGATTATACTTACAGATCTGCATGTTTCTTGTGTTAGGGACAATTTTAGATGTTTTTGTCTTTTTTTGTGAACAATTGCTACATATTTAAGGTGTTTATTGCCTGTATATTTCACTTCAGAATTAAGATGACCTGCCCTGTTCATGCCATTGAGCCCTTTGCAATCTTAACCTGAGAACCCTGCAGTTAGATTTTCTAGGAATTTTACACTTTTTTTGGGAGAAAGAAAATTGCTGGATCAGCGTGCCCCAAATACTGACTCTGACTCCCTTTCCGACATACCCCAAGACATGGAAGATTTCTGTTTTCTAATGCTGCGTTTGCAAAAGGTGCTTAAATGTTTTCATTTTCTTTTCCCTTCAGAATAAAGAAGCAGACCAGCAGCAGAAGAAGTCCGAACCCAGTCCGAACAAGCAGACCAGTCCCTCAGAGCAGAAAGACCAAGATCTACAAAGTCGAAAACAGCAGACTCAGGTCTCAAATCTAGATCTCAATGAGAACTATAACAACAAATCAACATCGTCAAAATCCGAATCGGGCCAAAGCCAGACTCAGACTCCCTCCTCGCCCCTCTCGCCAGCTGTTGAATGTTCTGGCGCCCCTCGAATCGAGAGGAAGCTGAGCATTGAGATTAAAAAGGTGCCGTTACAGGAAGGACCTCGTAGTTTTGACACTTCCTCCTCCATGGGAGTAGCAGGTGGACTAGGCAGCAGTTCAGCCAATAGCGCAGGAGTGCTGCAAAGAACCCACGCGTTCAAAGCCCGTTCTGGCCAGTCACTGCTGACGTCTAGCTCCTCGCTGTCAGAGGACTCGGGCACAGAGGGAGGGGCGGGGGGATGTGGGGAGAGTCATGCAGACGGAGGCGGCCTAGCCAGACCAAACCACCTCCCCGTGAAGAACCAGAAGGGGGAGACACATGGAGGGGAGAAAGTGGAGGTGAAGCCCGGCCATGCATTGTGGGCTCAGGCCCGCAACAGCCCTGACAAACAGATCCCCAAAACCTCCTCTTCGTCTTCTTCCTCAGACCGCGTGGCTCCATCCTCATCCTCCTCCTCCTCCCACCTCTCCTCCTCCTCTTCCTCCTCCTCCTCTACTCCCGTTAGGACTGCCCTGAGCTTCACCAACCCCCTGCACTCCGATAACTCGGACGAGGAGGGGGATGTAGAGATGTCCGGGGGAAAGGATGGCTTTCGTACTAATGTATCCACGGCGACGGCCATGGTTACTGCATCCCCTCACCACGGAGACCAGCAGCCGGTCCGGAAGGTGTTGCCCATGTCAATCGCAGGGCAGAGCACTCCGTCGCCCTGTGCAACCACAGCAAGTATGTCAGTCTGCTGCTTTAATGTAATGAGTGAATCTGATTCCTTTAACTAACTGGCTGCTTTCCCGACGATCAAATAACAACTTTATAGGAAGTCAGATAAGTAGACATCTGGATTAACTGAATAAATCCGATTCAGAACATCTGTTTGATGGTTCATTAAAACACTAAACTGACTCCACTAAACACTGAAGGTGATTTCAGCTCAGCTCAGATGAGTCTAGTTGGGTTCTACTTACTAAAACTCTTGTCAAAGCACTGAGAGTAACTCCCAAGAGTACCAACCACACACACACACACACACACACACACACACACACACACATACATACATACGCTCAGAGAAACCACACGGTAGAGTCATTTTCTGGCTCAGTAAGGAGACAGAGGTCTCAGACAGACCACATGCTAATGATAACTTGTATCCTTCGACACACACACACACACACACACACACACACACACACAGAGGCAGAGAGACCAGGAAGAAAGGAATAACAAGGAAAGAGTGAGTGAGACGGAGAAACCGAGTGAGATAGTTCCATTGAGTCTCATTTCAAGCATGGCTGTATGACTAATTGGTTTGTGAGGAATGCTGCAAATATTAACAGGCAAACATCTGTCAAAACAACTCCTCTTTTCTCTTTCAGCTTGTGTGTATTTGTCTGAGCGAGTGGATTTGTCAACCAAAGAAAGATCGAAAGAAATCCTTGTTTTTGTGTGTTTTTGTTGCAGTGCAGTTGTTTGTTTGTGTGTGTGTGCATGTTGGATGGTGAAGGATCAACACTGCATGATAAATACACATTGGCCAACTCTGTGCACGTTGGGTTGAACAGAGCAGTCTCACGCTTTTTTTTTCATCGGTATGGCCTCATTGTCGTGATCGCAACTAAGATGTGGTTTTAATCTTCTGGGGTGTAAAAGAGTGAGATCGCTGCTTCTCCTTTTTGTTGATTTCAAAATCTTTTGAGATATTGAAATCTGATTCTTGCTGTGATTATGAGCTGACATGGAATGGTTTGAAATCGACTGGCTTGGAACGGTTTTGATCTTGAATGGGTTCAAAGCTTGATGAAATAAGACTGAACTGCATTTTTAAATATTTGGATTTAACAGTGAGGGTGCATGATGTGAATCAATTTGTCAGCAGTAAAATTGCTTCAAATAAAAACTAGAATACGTGTTCAAATAAATAGAGTCCCTTGGAACTGGAAGATAAAGAATGGGTTTAGTGTACAGTATAGTGTGTGTATATAACACAGAGTTTATTGCTGCCTTCCAGTTTTATAAATCTGATATATCAGCCGATAGTAATTTTATTTTTAAACATTACCACATAACATATAATTGCGATCCCTTGATTTTTTTTTAATATATTTTTTTTATGTCAAAGATGACCTGTGTAAAAAAGTTATCCATCGAGCTCTAATTAGTTTTATGACAACCTTTAGTCAATGACAGGAAATAATTACGTTCCCTTAGTTCCTAATGTTTTTTTTTTTTTTTAGTGTTCAGCAACTGCAGTTCACCTGACTTCAATCCCATCTGATCTGTCCTGGTAATGGAACCGCCCAAGATGCTGCTCCACATGAAAACCCAACACAAAGAATGATGCACTGCTGTTCACTGTGCGAAAAGAAAAATGATTTTAAGAATAATTTGGAAGCATGCTTAGAATTGGAGATATATACTACAGAGAAAGTTGCCTGTTTGAGGCTTTTATAAGTAGGGATGTTGAAGACAGGAGCTGACAGTTGCACACCCATAAAAGATGCAATGTTTTTTTTAATTTGAAATTCTAGGGGTCAACATTTTGCCACATCCTGCTTGTTTCAGGAACCAAAAGGAAAGTACTTTGTTAAAAGTTAGTGACAACGACATTGTAATCCTTCCTCATTTGTACTAGAGAGTAGGGCTGCACCATTAATTGCACATTTTACCTCTAACGATTAATGAACGATAATTTAAAAAAAATGTTGCGATTCGTTTTTTTTTTCTTTCTTTTCTCATAGTTCGTTGGCAAGGTTAGTACTGTAAATAGGCTCAAATATTGAAGGGAGTTATTTTTTTTCTAATTCAAAAGTGCTTATTTTTGTTATTTCGAAAATAATTGAAGGGAACACACACAAAGCAGGAACTATTTATGGCTATTTATTGAAAATTGAAATGAAAGCAGACATTGCTTGAAATGAAAATGTCTTGGAGAAAAAAGTCACATTTTAGTTTTTATAAAAATTATCACGAAATGATCGTCATGGAAAAATAGAAAAAAATACGTCTATAACAGCTTCACAATTTCGATGTCCATACATTTCGATTAATCGTCCAGCCCTACTAGAGAGCCACAAGAAACTTTTGTATTAAGGAAAAACACTGAGAAAGTTACATGTTTCTGTTAAACAATGTCTGGCATCATGCACCCCTGAAGTATTTCCAATATTTCAAATAAATGCAGAAATGTTGGCCTTCCAGTCCTGAAGTGGACTAGTTTGTGTTTTGGTCTGCTTGGCTTTCTGGCACATACTTTATTTGGGCTGCGGGAAGCGCTTTGGAATCGGTTATGAAACGCTGATGGCTGCTGTTTGATTGGTTGCAAGAATCTAACGACTGCTTGTTGACGAGTTGCGTTGAGCAACTTGCTGCTTTGTGGTTGGTCAAGAGAACGTTGGCGGGCTGCTTGTTTACAATGCTTTAACAGTCAGTGGCAAACTAATGAGACAGAATTATATAGAAATATAAAACCGTTAAAAAAAAAGTAGAAAACCAATGGATGCAAGGTTTGAGTGAAATATGTAAAACATTACAAAAAAACCTAAGCTAGAAGGTTACAATGGGGATGAATTAAAGGTACACTGTGTAGTATTTTATTAGCTAAAATCAATGTCTTCATTCATAAATATGTCCTCATTGGTGTAAAATTACCTCTGCCAATGATCTGACTTTATCCTCGTAAGCGAAGAATTTCTGATCTGTATTTACAGTGGACGGGCAAGTCCAAGGAGGCGTCCATGTCGTTCCGCCATTTTGAAAAACTATAATCGCTGAGAGGGACATAAAGCACTAGCCTACCTGTCTAGCTGATCCACAACTTGTTTTCGTTCAGAGCCGGCGTCACGTGACTGAAACCAGCTGAAACGGAGAAGGAGATCAGTGAGAGGCGCTTGTCACTGCCCCGTCAAACTTGAAAGCCTGCACTGCACTTCAGTTCATAATGGAGGATCATACTCACGCCGAGCCACAGGAGAAGGAATCCTCGTCGCCAAAAAAGCGAAAACTGGGAGACATGTTGTCATCGCTTCTTGGTACATAACGGCTACCGTAGTTGCAACACGCATTTCAAAAAGCGAGGCGCTAGAGAGCACTATTCATTTGAATGGAAAATACAATTTCACCGCCAGATGGGAGAAATTCCTACACAGTGTACCTTTTTAAGTTCTCCCTCTCCTGTCTGAAAATGTAATCAAAATAAGAATACAAAATAAATAAAACGATAAAATAGACAAAATGTTCTAAAAAGTGCCTATCAAAAGCAATGCTTTGCTATAAGTGTAATTTACGTTTTGATCAGAATATTAATATTAGTAGCTGAAGACCTAAACTTGCTAGTGATTCAACTGTTAATTCAGTTTGTCTTTATTGAAACACAACCAACATTGCAACAAAAGCAGGTGCACTCTACATTTCCTGAGTCTCCTCTCTCCGTTGGTAGCAGCAGCACTGACTACAAGTGACTACCAGCCTTAAAACATGTCTTCGTCTTTACAGCTGGAGTTTGTGTTTGCCATGTTAACTGCACTTCAGTTAGATCAGGAACAGCAACGTAATGTGGCTCTCGCCCTCATCGCTTAGTGACATTAAGCTGCTGTACAAACACCTTGTGTTTTCCTGAAAATGGTGCCGTGCTAGATTAACTTAGCTAGTTGTACCTAATAAATTGGCAGCTGCATGTGCTTCCTGTTTACTTAAATCGTACAGTAAGATATGACCATCACAGCGTGAATGGCTGAAATAAAAGAAGCGTTACTTTATGGTCAATAGATTGTCTCTGCCAAGAAATGAGGCTAACGACATTACACTTAAAGGCAAAAAACTCTTCAAAGGCAACACCTCGACCCTCAGAGTTCATTCCAGCTGTCTTGCTGCCTTTCCCTCCAGATGAATGGGAGAAAATGTAATTAAGGGGTCAGGCTTCCTTAAGAGACCAGCCAGTAAGAGACGGACACACTCATAGTCATTAATACGATCTTTAAAGTCCAAAAAAAAAGCCCAAAGGCACTTACCATCTCCAACAGAAAACACTGTTCACAAACTGCTCCAAACAGCTCTGTTGTAGTCCAGCCTTTACTTCCGTAAATCCGTTTACTTTAGTTATTAACCAGTAAAAGGCCCAGAAATTAAATGTGAATTATTATTTATCATTACATATACAGATTTCCTTTAACAGTGGTTACATGTTGAGGTTACCGCTACAATTTGTAGCATTCAGCATTGATACAGTTGTCAGTATTCAGCTTTTGCTCCAAATCCATTTGTGTCTGGTACAGATACAATGACTGATACTTTAGGTTACATGTGGTCCCTCACAATCTATTTTTTATTTATATACACACTACTCACAAAAAGTTAGGGATATCTGGCTTTCGGGTGAAATTTATGGAAAATGTAAAAAGTTCACACTACAGTGGTATTATATCATGAAAGTAGGGCATTTAAGTAGAAGCATGCAGTAATGATTTCCTCATCTCAAAAAATGTATTGGGGAAAAAAAAATGTCAATGTCTCAATAACTTGTCATGTGCCCTTGAGCATCAATTACAGCTTGACAACAACGTCTCATGCTGTCCACAAGTCGAGTTATTGTCTGCTGAGGCATGGCATCCCACTCTTCTTGAAGGGCGGCCCTCAGGTCATTGAGGTTCTGGGGTACAGAGTTACGGGCCTCAACACGGCGACTCAGCTGATCCCATAGGTTTTCTATGGGATTCAGGTCTGGAGAAAGTGCGGGCCACCCCATTTGAGGTATCCCGGTCTCCAGCAGCCGTTCCTTAATGATGCGACCTCGATGAGCTGGAGCATTGTCGTCCATGAAGATGAAATTAGGCCTTTGTTGTTCATACAGGGGCACAATGACTGGATTAATAATGTTATTCAGGTAGTATGGGCTTGTCAATGTACCATTCAGAAAGTGTAGGGCAGCTCTGTATTGACTAGGCACAGCTGCCCACACTGTAACACCACCACCACCACCACCAAAGGATCGTCTGGTGACAACAGTGGCTGATGCATAGCACTCTCCTTGACGTCTCCAACATCGTTGGCGGCCATCATTTCTGCTCAACGTGAATCGACTTTCATCAGAAAACAGCACGGTGGCCCACTGGTCCCTCATCCAGCGAGACGATGACGCCTGTGCCTGGTGGTGTGGTCAGGTACCCTTGCAGGTCGTCTAGCACGCAGACCACGCTGATGTAAACGGTTTCGAATGGTCTGACGTGACACTTGGGTGCCTCTCACCTCCCTTAACTGTGCCTGGAGTTGAGTGGCATTCATCATCCGGTTCCGCAGGGCACTGTTCACAATGAAGTGGTCATCAGTGTGGGATGTGGCCAATGGGCGTCCACTTCTATGCCTTTCTGTGACTCTTCCAGTCTCTCTGAATCTCTGTTGCAACCTGCTGATGACTCTGTGACACTCTAAGCTCAGTGGCCACTTCCCTCTAAGAACATCCTGTTTGAAGCCTCGCAATGGCGAGGTACTGTTGATGAATTGTTAGGTGTCGTCTTGGTCTCATGATGTCAAAATGTGAACAGCATGATGAGGAGGACTGTTTAAATAGCAATTCTAATTGAAACAGGAAATGTATTGGTCGATTCATGGATCAAACACCTGTTGAATGAATTTCACCGTTAAGCTCCTTGTTAGAGAACAGCAAGTTGTGCAGAAAGTACTGAAACATTGAACTGTTACAAGTTATAGTGGATTTTAGGTTCATCCTGAAATTTATCCCAAAAGACAAAAATCCCTGACTTTTTGTGAGTAGTGTAATTATATATATATATATATATATATATATATATATATATATATATATATATATATATATATGCCTCACAATCAATGATAAAAATGCAAAATGTAGATTTTCATGCTTTAACATATGCGTGCATATTTTTAAAATTCTAATTCAAACAATTCAGTTACAGTTCTTGACAAAGCAGTAATACTGATGAACCTTTTTATATTGAGAACATTGTTAATGAATAAAAAACAAAAAAACAGGACATGTTTGTACTATTTAACAAGAAAATGTAATTTAAGTGCTTTTCAAACTGCAATAGTAGATTGAACTTTTTTTGTTAAACATCACAAAATTGCAATGGAAAACATAACGATAACATTAGTTTTGTCTGTACGTGTGTGTCATTTACCAAATACCACAAATAACAACAATAACGGTAATAATAAGAACAATACAAACTGCCTAACAACAAAGAATGCAACATTGGATACATCCTAATTTTAAAGTCATTTAAAATAACAGTATGTTGTAGTCGTGACATAATGGTCAAATATCTGTCCAATACAGTCAAATATCTGTCCATATTGCCTACCTATGTTGTTTTAAATTAGCCTTGCAAGGTGGCTAAACAGATTGACCTTTTTGTCATAAAGCAGTTTTATATCACTTTGCGTTTCTCATGTAGCGCTATCATTAGAGAAGGAATCAAGGGAAAAAACGCTTATGAGTTTCAGCACTTGACTTTTTCTTTGCATCGTTTTACATTTGACTGCCGATCTCTTGTGTTTCTTCTCGGGCCAGTAATTAACGTTGCTTCTCATTTGACCTCTGACCTTTTTAACCCAGACTGCTGGGACAGCGATGACTCCCCTCCCCCCCTCCCTGCAAGAACCCCCGAGTCCTTCCTACTGGCCACAGGTGCGTTTGCATTGGTCAAGATTCACAGGTGTGTTTCCAGGGCAGTGGACTCACTGGGTCACCTCCTGGATCTGGTGGTTTTATGGGTTGTTCAATGGATCAATGAATATGAGACTTTTTGAATTTTAAAAACTAAATGTTTAGCAGTGTGAAACCATCAGCAGTAGTTGTTTTATACAGTCGGTATGCGATCTGAAAAAGGAATATGATTTCTGTTACTATTTTTATCTGCTCCTCTTATCTGGTACAGTGTATTCCAGGTAGGGCCTCGTCAAACAAACAGATGGACACACACATTGCAGGTATCAGGCCTGTGTCCCCTCTCTCACAGGACGCTCTCGTAAATAACTTGGCCATCATGTTGCCTTCTGCTGTTTGTTTTTTCCTGTGTAGTGCTCCGAGTATTAAAATAGTCAACCACATGAGAGCACATGAGATGAGAAGGAGTGAAAAACATTTTCACTGTTGTGTCACAGGGAGCATTTCTTTAGCGAGAGGCTTCATCAGTTTTAGAACACTAGGGGGCATCATTGGCAGTATTTCAGACCTGCAGTGTTTTTGTGAAGACCATTTATAAAAGAGACTATGATCTGTCACATGCTGTGTCCCACTCCATACTACATACATTACATTGACAGAATAGTATACTCAAAATGGTTAGAATGTATACAAAGAGAGTGTTCTATTGATGGACACTATTCTCCCACAATGCAATGCACATAGGAAAGTGAGAAGTGAGTGAAACGGCTCCAGAAACATTTCGCTGTCTTGTCATTGGCAGTGACATCCAGCGTTGCATGAATTGCAACATTTCCTGTTAGTATAAAACAGTGAACTATGTTGGTTTCTTGTGCACACACTGAAAAGCCAGTATACTAGAAAGATCAGTAAGTACTACATGGTGTATGCAGTTGGTGTGTAGTATGGAGTTGGGGCACATGGTAAAGCGACACAGTAGTAAGTTAGAATAGTGTCTTGAGGCTCTCGTGTAATTTCTTAATCTGTCTCCTCATTGTCATCATCTGCTGTTTATGATCAAAGAAGGATCCTAGCTCCTCTCACTTGTGTGCACTGGCACAATCTGAACACAGGTGAGCATAAGTCCTTAGTGTGGAGGTTTCTCTCCCCACTGTGAGGCTGAAGTATGGAGGAAAGGGTGGTTTAATTAATGGAGAAGAGAGTTTGAAAGGCATGAATGTGTGGGAATGTGTGTCAATTAGTGCTCAATGTCCGTACATGTCATACGTTGTCGTTCATTTGTCATCAGTTCTTTCTTTAAGCTCACTCTTCCTGTTGCTCTCTCTGTCAGACCCCGTGGAAGTAAAAACATCGGCCTTGGCTGAATGGAGTGGAAATAAAGGTATGAAGAGTGAAGACACACATCTGTTTCTGTCTGTGTGCTGCCCTGTGCAGCGGAGTCTCTGCGTGTTTGTCCTTGTGTTGTTTGTGTGTATTCACAGAGCAGAGCAGGAGACCGTGTTTTACAAATTAGCCTGTGCACGATAAGACTGACAGCATTTGTCAAAAGAGCAGCTGTAAGAGCGAGAGAGTGAGTAATAATGAGACAGAAAGAGATACGGAAACACAGAGAAAATGGGGAAAGATAAAACATGTTTATCGAGAGGTGAAATGAAAAATGTGTGTATGCTTGTGAGGATTGTGTGGTGATGGCAACTGCCAATTTAGTGCTTCAGTAGTTTCAGTGCGTGTATGTATGTGACAAAGACAGAATAATCAAAAGGGAATAACTATTTGACTTGAAGTCTGCAATGATTTGATGAATACAACTCAATGTTAACATTTTCATAAAGAACAAAAAGGCTGTGGTTGCATTTCAGTTCCTGCTGACAGCCAGCCTTTAAATGTTAAATGTCATGAACTAAGTTTCTTGGCAGAACAAATGTTTTTTTATCAGTGTGTAAAACTTAACATAGTAACGTATACAGTATATTCCTTGTGTGTGTGTGTGTGTGTGTTAAATTAAATATGTTTAGTGTTTAAATGTCTTACATCATCTATTATACAACACCTCCTGAGCACTTAACGCTGCTGATATTCACACAATGCTTCCACCCCATTAATCTGTGTGTGTGTGTGTTTGTGTGTAGATGTGTCAGAGTGTGTTAAGAAGACATCACCAGCTGACCCTGCATCTGCTGGCACCACGGCAACAGACAGCAAGGCAGACCTGGGTGGGTAAGTCCGCTGTCTCACCTCTTTTACATGTTTTGTCAGTGCATTTGGTTTTTTTTCTTCTCTCTGTGACTGCACGCTGTCGTTTGTCAAGTTTCTACTAGTCGTACACAAATATTATTTGCGAGTAATGATTTTTGTAGTCTCTGCGCAGAAACCCTTTGTTGGCAAACATGGTTATTATGAATGTCATCTTATTTGTGATGTGTGGCATTGCTTTTCTGATCGGAAACGTAGCTTTGGGCTGCATGTGCAGAGAATGTTTGATGGTTTTGAGACCAGGGCATATTCTCACTCCGAGGGAAAAGACAGTTTCTGGATGCGTTTTATTCAGTTTAAAGCAAAACAAAACACGGCTAAGAACTTTCATCTTCCGTCAGGGTTCGGTAACCGCTGCATTCAGCCCAAAGGCCCTCGGGAACCCCCCCTGGAGTGGACATGATGGGATCATCCATCTGCCCGTCCACCAACAGTGTCCTCCCTTTGTCAGGAGATGGACTCTACCGATCTCCCCTGGCTGGTCCAAAAACCTAGTTGATAGATGCTCCACAGACAGAGAGCACAGTGTTACATAGAACCACCTTCTGTGTAACGCTGTGCAACACCTCCTCCTCAGTCCTTCCGTCAAAGTGCCACTGTGCAAAGCAGAAGAACACTTACTGGTCAGCTGTCCACGTTTCCCTTTTCAGCTTGCTCACTTCTCTAGACTCTGACCTGGGATCAGTCTGATTATTTTACCTGTTAATGGTTAAAGAATAATTCCTGTTTTTGGTGACTTGAGAGTAGATTTAAAAAGGGATGTAGATGTAACCCTTACGTGTTAAAAATACATTTACTTTCATGCCAAATGAGAAGAAAAAAAAATCATAAATCAGGAATTATCTTTAATCAGAAAAGCTACTGTGGGAAGCTAATTCCTGAGGTTTAACTGAGTTCCCAGACAGTGTCTGCTTCCTTCTGCTGAATGAACAACAAGCTTCAAAGCAAACCTAGATAATCAGTTACTCATGATGCAACCTCTTCTGTTGGGTATGTACAGGTTGCCAGGGTTCTCTCTCTCTCTCTCTATCGCTCTCGCTCGCTCTCTCGCTCGCTCTCTCGCTCGCTCTCACTCTCGCTCTCTCACTCTCGCTCTCTCTCTCTCTCTCTCTCTCTCTCTCTCTCTCTCTCTCTCTCTCTCTCTCTCTCTGTGCTGGTGCTACATTACAAAGGATCAGCAAAGAAACCGAAGCACTCGAGCTGACTGTTACCAACCATGACCTGTTTCTCACCTGCGTCGTGGTTTCTTGTAGGATTTATTCCTGTTTTAGCTACAGTAATTTAAGCTCTAGTACTTGATATTTCTGTGCTGACCTCCCTCTTTACCAGAGTCATAGATTGACATAGTTTGGTCATTGCAGTGGTCCACATTTTTGGGAAATAAGCTTATTCACTTTCCTGCTGAGAAGTTTTCTACCACTCATGTCTGTATGTAGAGCTGGAGCTAGAAGCATAAAGCCCCCCCCCCCGTTTCCAGTCTTTATGCTAAGCTAAGCTAACCGGCTGCTGGTTGCAGCTTTATATTAACCACAAAGACATAGTGGTGTCGATAATCTCCTCTAACTCACGGCGAGAAATTGTTTTTCCAAAACAGTTTTCGCTTTTGCTAAATCTGTAATCACCATAATGACATCTTCATGTGGTGTTAGCAAACAAAGCTGAATGCAGAGATACTAAAAATAAGAAAATAAAAAACTAAGGACTTCTGTAACAGGTAGTATGTCAGGCATATGGTTTGCAAAAGGTTTACCCAAAGAGTGATGTTCCCTTCTCAAATATTTCACAATAAAAAGCAAAGATTAGATAGAAAAGTCCTGGGAAAAAAAGCAGAAACATGTCATGTTGTACAACATTCAAAGCAAAATTCCCAACTGTGTGCCCAATAATTCAGTTTTTTCCAGCCACGACGGGGTTAAAATGACCTTAAAATTAGTAATGGCCAAACTCGTCAGCTCTGTGACTCTGGCTCTCACTGCTGGGACCATGAGCCTGCCTTAGTCTGTCGCTCAGAGAAGACAGCCTGTCCTTCATTTGGCTTCTCTCTTCAGTTCATTTCCTTTCCCTCTCTGTGTATTTGGCTTCTCTTGGTCGTTGCTTTGGACTCAAATTTGTTGTTTATTTCTTTCTTTCCTCGGCACTGTCCTGTTTTAGTTTCTGCTGTTGTACCTTTTGCTTTTCTGTTCTCATTCTCCTCCTCCTGTTGGATGATCGGCCATGCAAGTCAGTTCTTTTTTTATTTTTTATTTTAGCAGCCGGTTTACTCAGAATAAACCCTAGTGTTTCGGAGTAGGAATGTTACACATCACCTGAAACTCTTATGGGACTTAACAGATTAATATAAAGTCTGGTTCTGTTCTATAACAACCATTTCTCCACAAATCAGACTTGTATGGTTTTTCATCTGGCGGACAAATTTAAAATAAAATAAAAAATCATACTCTACCTGCTTCTGTATGTGTGAGACATTGAGGATAGGGACCCAGGACTACTGTATTCTTCTTATTGTTCTCTGCTAACTTCATTAGCTACCATAAGTATACAGTATATGCATTGTTTTATAAAGATTTAAAAAAAAAAAAAAACTGTACAGGGCAGTTTAGGTATATAATATTTCAGATTTTTTTTGTTATCTCTTAAATATTCTTATTAACAGAAGATGTAAGAAAGTCAGTGCATGATGATGATGATGATGATTCCTCCCCTACACAGTGTTTCCCTTCAAACTGTAAATTATTCTGCTGCCCTTTTTGTTTTTGCTTCTGGCAAATATATCAGGGTTGTTTTTATTTTTTATGTTTGAGTTATATGCTTAAAAAGATTGAACATTTTTGTTTTAATTGGCTGGCAGATTAAAAAGCATTGACTGCCAGCCAGCCCCCTTTCAGATAGCTACAGCGGGCTTTGAATAAGATTGTAATAATAATATTAATGATGATGATAATAATAATGGTCGTTTTTTGTAAATGGTATTTTAAAAGTTATTTTTGTATACACGGTTGTTTGTTGCGTCACAAGTCTACTGCTCCCCACCCAAACCCCCACTCCTCTCTTCCCTTCTCACATACCGCATCATGTCTTTTTTTATTTCTCTCATTTTATTTTACACTTTTTGATTCCTTTCCCCCCGCTGTTTTCTCTCTTTTATCCCCCTCCCACCCTCCCCTCTGCCTTTTTAATTTTTAAAAGGCTGACGTTTCCAACACGTCTGTGCCAGTAGATTGATCCACTTCAGTAATGCATCCCTAAGTTGTTGGTGGTTCAAAGTAACACACTGCCTAATAGACATGCTGAGAAAAGTCTTTTAAATGTCATTTGTTTTTTCAGTCCTCTACTTTTTTCTGTTTATCTACCACATACCCATCTACCTACATGACCCCTTCACATGCACACTAGCCTCGATCTCAGAAAAGAGCCCACCTGTGCCTTTAAGTGAGAGCCCGCCCTCCCCCTTATCCCCTCTCCTTCAATCGTCATTAGCGGCGTGAGTGTGAGCGATGTGATTCGCTGCTGCTTGCTCATCGCCTCCTGTGCCCCCCCCCCCCCCCCCCACACACACACACACAAAATGTTTGTATGTTGCAGAAATCAATCAGTAAAAATGAACATTAAGTAAAGACACGTCTTTGTTTTTATTCGAACGAGATGATGTAACAAAAACGTATGTATGCTGGTTGTGTTTGACTGTGTGTGTGTACATACAGACAGCTTTTATTTACAATATAGAGCAGTTAATCGTTAATAAATCACTTTGACTTGTCTCTGAAGCCACAAGAAATAAAACAATTGAATTGTCTTCACTGGCTGATAGCTTTGCACATATAGGCCTAATCTGATCATGTTAATCGTGTGTGTGAGGGAGAGTCCCAGCAGGAGATCCTCTCTCGCACCTGGAAAATCTGCCGACACACACAGACACACGCACACTAATATGCCGATTAATTAATCACCACAGGTGGTATAAACAGTCGTTCACAGAGACCTTGAAGGTTTCCCATTTGTATTCACTTTACACGCATAGAGAGGCACAGCAGGTGGGAAGACATTCTGTGATTATTTGCTACTGCTCACACATAGCCAAAGCTCATTTCAGATTAATTATACAGTACATAACAATACAATATTTAATGTGTAATGGTGCAGCGGAGGTGGCTTCGGCAGCTTTGTGTCAGTCCTCTTTGGTTACAGTCATTGATCAAAGCACCTGTTACAGCAATAGCATCTACAAACCTGTCCAGTGATCTTTGGAATAAAGTAAAGCATTGATGACCTATATTTGCAGTTGTACAGCACTAGTGAATTCATAAAAAGGATGAATTATGAGTTTGCTCTACTATGTAAAAATGTCACTTGACGGGAGTATCCAAAATGTTTTCAATCAAGAAAAATACAAAAACTACATACTCCATCAGATAAATACAGCTTTATAATGCATGATTAAAATTACAGTTTACATTCATTGTAGTCAATAAAAATACATATAAGGCAGGATCCAGTACATTCATTCCACAGGCCTCTCACTCACCACTCCTGCACAGTTTCTGACTTCCTCCCCTTTATTTTACTTCTCCCCTGTTCTGACTTACACAGCTGATAAGCAATGTCTGTCACACACACACACACACACACACACACACACACACACACACACACACACACACACACACACACAAAAAAAACACTTTCTTGTACTGGCCTATGTCTTAAGCCAAAGTTATCTGTGTCACCTCGGTTTTCCCATGGAGCAGTTTACCATGTTATGTAATGACTTATAAATATAGCCAATCAGTGTTTAGTGAGCAGTAGCAGCAGGCTGCACTGCCCTCTGAAGGAACTGAAGACGGTGTGAGCTCTGTTTTAAAGCCTAGAATATGCAGTATAATGCATTTGACCAGATTATTTTTAGGTATGAGTCATATACAGTCGATGCTGGAAGAATTAGATACACAGATTCACTTCACATGTTCTTCTTGGTAGTTACTACACATACATCCAATTTCCCCTTCTGGGTTGCATCATATAATAATCTTGTCACAATGTTTATAGCCAGCTGTAACTTTACTACCGGCCGCGTGCAGCTGCTAATCATGTTTAGTATTCATGGTTGGCTGTCACTCACAGGCAGGCCTTGCACTGACGGCTCAGCTAATCAGTCTGAGAGAAGAAAATGCTTTCATGTCAATAAATCAAAAATGAAAACGGCTCCGGAGGATTCACAAGGCTTTGTAATCATGTGTTCCAGTGTGTGAGAGTGCTAAACTCATCCCGTTGTGAAGATTAGATGAAGAGGGAAAGTTATCCCTTTCATGGAAACATTTCCATTTTAACAAACACATATACTCACCACCATTCGTCTCTACACAGTCTGTCAATCATTTGTGGGCAGTGTACTGTCTTTTAGGGTTGTGTTCTGGAGAGAAAATGCAAAGTGGATTAAACAAACCCTGGAGGAAACAGATGTAAGCATAATAAAACTGAAAGAAAACTACATCATTTGAACTTTATGGTCAACTATTTGTAATAGGATAGAAACCACCATCAGTGTGTCTTATGATGCTGCCAAGCAGCAATGTTTGAGTAAAACCGGCTTATAACATTTTGACTATAAAGGTGGTGAAACAAAAAATACTGATTTGTCATATCTCAAAATCTTTAAATATGTATTATATGCTTTATCTTAATAGGTATGTGGTCAAGGACAAATATGTAATGGGGTTTTATTAAATAAACTAGAGCTGCAACAGTTCAAAACCTAAATACATTACATTTATAATCATATAAGACAAAGAAACACACAATTTAGGAGCTGAAACCTGGGTTTTTTGCTTGCAGAATGACTTAAACACTTAATTATTCAATTAGCACAATAGTTGCTTTTCAATCAACTGGTAGATTAATTGAATCATTTTAGTTCTAGTAAACTTGTGGTTTTCTTGAGTGTCCATATTACAGGTTGCTAGTGATTTATTGGTTGATCGACATGCCTGACATGTTTGACACAACTTTTAATGCATTTAAGAATAGTACTGAAATAGTCTATTAATTGATTAGATAGCAAATTAATAGATTTTTATTTTATTTATATATATATATATATATATATATATATATATATATATATATATATATATATATATATATATGATGACATTCCTTTGGGTTTTTGACTGTTGGTCAGTCAAAACAAGCAATTTCAAGGCATCACTTAGGCTCTGGAGCTACAATGTTCTGATATATTTTTGTAGACTAAATAAATTATCAAATAATAATTAACACATAATTAATACTGAATGTTTCATTTCAGTGCTAACTAAGGCAGAGTCTGTACTGGGTTATTAAGTGATTACGTCTTGCTCCTCATTATTATTGCACAAGTTACATTAACAGTACATACAAACAGCTGCTAAGCCCCGCCTCTAGTTTTTCCCTCTCGGTCTGTCAGTCAAACCTTAGTCCCGCCCCCTCTCTAACTGCCTGTCAGTCACAATCTGACCCGCCCCTTCATTGCCTGCTTGGCTGCAAGTCGCGCAAAAAAACAGAAGCGGCGGCCGTTGGGGGAAAAGAGTAAATAGAGAGAGAAGCCTCAAGATGGCTGACTCGCTGGGCTCTGCTCACCTCACCGGAGCTGCTACTGCGGTAGCCCCGGCGGTCGCCTGCGACAAAAGCCCGCTCATCAAGCCGAACGAGGCGAAGGGAGCCTCTGACAACCACTCTCAGTCTTCCCGGGATTTCAACCCGCCGCCGCCCAAGAAGGTCCGTGTCGAGGAGAGGAGCGTTAAACCCAAGAAACTCAGCAGGGAAGGAGTGGGAGGCAACGGTAGCGGCAAAGAGAAACTCCAGCAGCCCACGAAGCAGCAGAGTTATGGCAGCAGCACGGGCTTGAGCACCTACAGCCCGGTTAAGACGAGCAGCAGCAACCCTCCGGTGTCTGCCACCGGTGGAACAAACACACATAAAGTCTTCAAACAGAGCGATTTCTTCCTCCACAAAGCGCCTTCCTCTTCCAAACCCAAGAAACCGAGTAAAGATAAACAGCGAGGGAAAGAGAGGGAGAAAGGAGGCGGAGAGGAGAAAAAGAAACATAAACTATTGGTGACCTCCGGAACCGGGATTAATGTCAGTAACAACAACGATATCAGTCGAATTAATAACACTTCTGCAGTGAAGAGAGAAAATGGGGAGGTCATGCTGCCGCCCAAAGGTAGGCCATCAGTGTATTTTATTTTAATGTTACTTGAAGCGAATTCATAAAGTTTGTGTTATGTTTATTATATTATTTATTTATATTATTATATCATTTCATATCCCATATTAGATTCTTAACCCCTCACCCCCAGTCACTACACGTTACATTAACCCATATCTCGGACTATTATCCCTGACTATTGCGCATATTATATAACGTTATACTGTGAACTTTTGCACATCCCCTGATTAATATTTGTGCGCACACTGCACAAAACGTACAGCTTTATTGTCCTTCCTAAAACCGTTACATTGTACATAATTGGTATAGTGTCTTTTTACATATTTGTATTGCAATATTTTTATACTATATAATGTTCTTGACTGTTGCAGTACTTTGCTCTATTGTTATTCCCTTTTTTATATATTTATTGTATGCACTAAACACCAAGGCAAATTCCATGCAAGTGAAAATAAATCTCATTCTGATATAAGTAGGCTAGAGTTTTGCCCTTTTTAAGAGTTAGTTGCTCATCGTAGAATCAGCCACTTGGGATATGAACATGTGGCCCCGAGTGTGCTGTTGTCTGCCTCCTAATTTGTCTGGACAGTCCCGTTTTCGGACCAGCTACTGCTCAAAGGGCGCTCCTAAAATGTTGTATATGAACCCGCAGACCCGCGAGGGTTACTCTTATTTATATTTGCACATTATAAAACAGGTTAACATCGAGTTGAGTGTCTACAAAGACCAAAAGGCGATGTTTCTAAGGGCTATGGCTGCCAGCTTTCGTCACTGTTCACCCGCTCGTGAACCCTCGAGCTCCACAATAGCGTTCCAGGGCATTAGTATGGGCAGTAGTTTCGTGTCCTAGCTGTTAACACGCAACCATCTGCTCTCGTGCTACTGCGGAATTGTTACGTAGTTACGTCGTATCGACAAAGTACAATGTGTTGTATTCATATAGCCGTTTACAGTAATGTAATCGAGGCGATCTAAATGTTACAAACGGCATAAGCAAGCTATAATCTCTGTCATGTCAGCGTAACGAATGAGGTCAATTGTTAGTTATTGTATAACATAAATGCCCATATTATGATTTTTATTTCCTTCGGAGCGGTGTATATATTAAAACTGCACGCTGCTGTCATAACAACATGACTGCCGCCCGCCATTATAGGGTAAGTGTTGTTTTGGTAGCGCACCACGCCCCCCTCTGTAACCTCAGGCTGGATCGGAAACAGACAGAGCTCCACAGCTTGTTGTTACTCCGTGTTCTACAGGCAGAGCATGTACTGTACATGTAACATTGAGCCACTTGACTAATGGAGAGACAAGAACACACACACACATTTGACACTAAATCCCAGAAGCAATATTCAGGGCTTAATAGGATTTAGAGCGGTTCCAATACCATTTTCCTTCCCAATAACGATTTCGAGATATATATAGCTATTAATGTTGTATGTCCTGGCTCAGGTTAAACACTTTGTAGCATGGACAAATACATGTATGAATGCCATATAACTCTTATTATCTTAGTTTGACAGTTACAAATATTAAACAGTAACTATGTACAACTATATATATATATATATATATATATATATATTTTTTTTTATGTATTGTATATGTATATTGTTTCTTTTTAGACCTACATTATGAAATTTGCTGCATATGATCAACATACATGTGGCTCAAAACATCATAGTCATAATTAACATCAGGCCATTAATAACATTACAAATATGTTCTAGGATGTCACATTATTTTATATATATTGAGTTGACTGATTGGGTCACAGCTTTATCATCATCATCTCATTATAGGTCCTTGTGCGTGGCTTTTTTTTAATCATTATACTATTTATCAAAATCTCTGCATTTGCTGTGTTCAAGTGTTATTTGCATGTGAGTGTTTAGACACTTAGCGGAGGTACTGAGTGGACAAATGCAAATGTGTGAGAGCGCATGATCTCACCCTTTTCCAGTTGGGTAGTTTAAGAGGTCTTGACGTGCTTTGAACAGTCACCGCAGTCAGGGGGAACACCAGAACGAGACGTGTTGTTGGCCTGTAGCCCTAACACACCATCAGAAACCCAGTCTTGTAAACAGGCTGTGTTAAATGTGCTTGCACGCTTCATAGGGATTTCAGAACAGATAGAGGCTGGTGTTTAGTCTTCACACAGAATCACAACGCAAAACTGGGATTTAAAAAAGAATATGAATGTTAGATAAACCATGTCTTTTTAATGCAATTAATACATTTTAATCGAGCAATCATAAGACTAAAAGTCAATTAGTGTAGTTTATTTTATTATTATTATTGATATTATGTTACTGTTAATGTTGTATGCAGGCATTTTGAGAATATATAAAAAAAATAAAAAAAACTAATGCAGTGCTGACATTTTGGTTTCAATGTTTTCATCTCTGAACCTGACTGGGAAAATTTAGATGGATCCAAAGGTAACCATAAATAATAGCACTCCTTCAACAGTGCCACTGAAGTGCTCTTGAGCAAAGCACTGGACCTGTGTTTGCTGTAGGGAGCTGCTCAGTGGCCAGCATTAGGGAGACTGTAATTCTATCGAGTAGCTTCAAATTCGAAGATGGGGAAGTACAGTATATAAATGTGGAGCAGAGTGTTGCTGGAAATGGCACATTAATCCTGAGCAAAATGTTTCATGGATTGAAATGCTCCGTTTTTAACTGCACCTTCCTGTAAAAGCTGGTAACTGTGTGTCAGTTTTCTTCCTTGACTCTGTGACACAGCTGCTGTCAGCACTCGGAGTCGGCATAGGCTTAAATTAAATGTGTTTTTATATCTTTTAGATTTTAGGCCCACTTGTTAGACAGAATTGCTGTTCAACAGGACACTTTTCTGCTTTCAGCGGAGTGTACTCTGAACTTCATGGAAGGGAAGCATTTTCCTACAGGGATCAAAAGAGTATCACATCATCACAGCATTATTTGGGTTGGGGTTGCTGTTGGATTGAGGCAACTGCCAGGGACTCCTGGTTTCATTTGGTCTTGAAACATGAGACATGAGTCTGACTAAGCACAGTGAACAAGGAAACATTACTGCATTAGGCAGGCTGATCTAGTGTAGTCTAGCATAAAATTGTTGTTGAACTCAAAGGTCACAGGTTTAATCCTCACTGAGACCAAGTTGACCTGTTTTTGACACCCAATGCAGTCCTGTATTATATTTATAACCAAATGCACTTCTCATAAAGAGTATCCTACTCACATTGAGGTTGAATTCAAATAAGTAATAAAAAAAGCTCTTGTCACGTAAAACTCCTGCGTCTGGCCACGCTGGGTGTTTTGATCTGGCACATGTGACACGTAAGTCGCAGACTAATGCAAAGCAGCTTTAAAAAAAAATAAATAAAATATATATATATATATATATATATATATATATATATATATATATATATATATATATATATATATATATATATATAATTAATAGGAGCTTTCATAAAGGTAGGCTACTCTTTAAACACATCAACCTATAAAACAGTGAGGACCAATTAAATGAATCTGTTTTCTGATTATTCATTACTCCAGTGTCATATTGGCTTATAGGTTGCCTTGCCATGCATTGTTCTGGACATCATTATGACCATTAAACAAGTCATGTAAACCTGAGTTATCGGGTTGTTGTGAATCATGTCTGAATTGCCGTAATTAGGTTATTTGTGAGCAGTAAATGCAGCATGCTGACAGAATGCCTGACTGTGTCTGGGACTACTCGACTGTGGCTGTGTACAGCCAGGGGAAAGGTGAATGAAGCTTGGCTGCAACAAGCACCCAATTTAGTTACTTCCGCCTGGGTCATTTGTTCAGTCCCAAAAATTACAAGACACTTGTGTGTGCAGTAACGGACCAATTGTTTGAACCTTATTGCTAAATCATATCCAGAACAGCTTGAATGGTGAAGCATGTATTTGCCTCACCAGCGGGGGTGGACTGACCATCTGGAGTGGCAGTATTTTCCTGGGCAGGTTTACCTGTAGTTTTACGGTGAGTCCCAGTTAGAGATCCAAAAAGATCTAAAAATATATCAACTAAAGTTGTCTGCTGAGCTGCTGATGACAGACTGATAGTTGAAGGGATATATTCGTCTTACTACAGTATGTTTAGAATGTAACCGTTTTAACCCTTAAATATGCACACGCACACAAAGTACTGGGTGCCTTTTACCTGTTTTCAGTCATCCCAGTTTGCCACAACATGTTAACATGGGACTGCTCTTCTGTCTCATCATTGAAGCCCTCAGATTCCTAGGAAACTGAATTTTCTTGATTCTGTTTAATTATTCACAAGCAATACAATTTCATAATACAACCAGATACTCAGAATAGAATAAATAGAAGTTATGTGTTTGATTAGATTGTCCTGTTCAGGGTCACATGGGGCTGGAGCGTATCCCAGCATGCATTTGGCAAGAGGCAGAGAACACACTGACGGGTCGCCAGTCTTATCACATTGCTAACACACACTCAAACCTGGCTGGGCTACAGCGTGACAACACTATGCTGTTCCAGTTTATCATAGGTTAAATGTAATAAATGAATAGTTATTTTTAAGGACAGGTGATTGGAGAAGGCTTGTTGTTAAAATGTACATCTAAAAAAACTAACATCAAAATGTGGATACCTCATGGATTTTCTGAATTTATGATTCTCCTCCTCAGCTCTGAAAAGTTGGATAGCAGTGGGGACCAGTGAAGTTGAAGTTAACAAGCTGTCTGCCTTTGGCCCTCTGTCTTTCAAAGAGTTTTCTCTCTCCTAACAGTGAAAACCACCTGCTGTGTTCCCCTTCAAAACCTGCCACTGCAAGAAAGTCAGAAAACAAAATCAGAAAAAAAGTTTCAGTTGCATGAATCTTATTATTATTATTATTATTATTATTATTATTATTATTATTATTTTTAAGATCATTTTTTGGGGTTTTAATTGTCAGGACAGCTAGGTGAGAGGGGGAAGACATGCAGGAAATCGTCACAGGTCGGATTCGAACCCTGGACCTCTGCGTCGAAGCATAAACCTCTAAATATATGTGCGCCTGCTCTACCCACTGACCCAACCCTGCCACGAATCTATTATTTTCTAAATCCAGGGTTTCCCCCATTGTATCGTAAACCTGGCAGCCCACCTGGCCTAAGTTGCCCCCCACCAGGCCTAAGCCAATGGGAATTATTTTGTAATGTATTATTACTGCGTTTTTTTTTACAGTTACAGTGGGGCGGCACGGTTGGAAACCGTATATATATATATTCTAAATATATATATATATGGAATCTGTCTTATAGCTTTTTTTCTTTTCTTTTTTTTTCTTCTCAATTTTGCGATTCTGTTATCACAGAAACTATTGGGCTCTACATTACTGCTGCCATCAGTCTGCGACTGGCCCCAGCCAAAAAAAGACACTTGCCACCGGGCTTTTCTGGGTAAAACCATGTCTGCTTTTGTGCAGTGTTGCCCTGACAAACCCAACATTGTTTTACGTTTTAGTTACTGGCCAGATAAAACAACGTGTGACCCTCAAGCCATGGGATGGTCTCCTTTTTATTTAAAGGGGAATACTCTACTCTCATGCTGTGATAAATCAGCATGTTCTCCAGTGTATTTAAGGCCCGGTCAGCCACCTGGGCTAATTTATCCCCCATTGCCTCTAACTTAAAAATTTATGAATGTTACCACTCTGGCATGGTCTGACATGTCTTTAGAAATTTGGCAGAAGATCTGAGTGAGCCCTCCTTTGTAGGCAGCTTCCTGTTGAGCTAAATTGATGTTTTGAAACATGCTGTTTTTTTTCTTCAACAGGCAGCTTACAGTGTCTGGTAATTTTACTGCATTTATTTTGCACAGTTTTTAGAATGGTTTGTTAAAATTCTTGCCGTTCCTCCCATTAACCACAAGGTATGAGGATAATGACTACCTGCATGTTAAGTAGCAAAGAAAAACGACCCACTAAACTTCAAAATGCCACGGTATTTTTTTAAATATAATCATTGAGTGAAGAGTGTATTGATGTACCTCTAATTCTCATACTGCTCCTTTTTAAGCCTTTTTACTTTCAAAGCATTTTCTCCTTTGATCCTGCAAACAGCGAGTCAAACCCCACTGTGTTCACTTTCCCACTCCCCATGTCCACAGGAGAGTGAACAGTCTGAAAACACAGCTTCCTTTTAAAGATGGATCTGACTAAGTTCAAAGAAAAAAGTTCTTTGCAAAGGAAAAGAAAGAGAGAATCAGCAAAAGAACCACTTTGGAAAAAAACATTTTTTTTTTTATATCTTTAGGGGAAATGAAAGGAAATAAAGAATCAAAGGAGGAGATGTATACACGATTTGATAAAATGAAAGTTATTTTAAGAAAGGGGAGGTTTCCTGAGCTCTGCTGGAGATTATGATTTACACCCATCCACACTTAGACATACTCTGCTTTTCAGACAGCACTGAAAAGGTGTGTGTGATATGATATTTAGATTTTACACTGATGCTCTCATCTGGAGCAATTTGCAATGAGTGCAACATTAGAGTGCACTCCAATTCCTTGATCTGTAATATTCCCTCAACACTGAAATGATTCAAATGTCAGACGGAGAAGCGCTGGAAGAGAAAATAAAAAAGTCAAAAAGCAAGGGGGGATTTTAGGACTTTTAAGACAGGAGCATATTGAAGCTAGCAGAGGCACAGAAACAGAGATGAGTTAGGGGGAAGAAACGTGAGGTATATACGGTATTGATGAGATGTAGCTCTAAGGTTATGAGTGACTGCTGCAGTCTTATATATATGTATATGGTCATTACAGTGCTGAGGAAACCTGAGAGAGAGGAGTACAGACTTGCTGGAGAGGTGAATTTGTTGCAGCAGGGAAGGAAAAGCCAAGCATTTTGTAGGAGGATAAGATTAAGGAAAGGGTGATGGCCAAGGTGAAGCACTTGGCAAGAGTTTAGTTAAGGGGCCAGAGGAAAAAAATCGAAGGGAATGGAGTGTGCTCACAAGTGTAGTATGTGTGTAGTCAGTAAATCTGGGCGCTAATGTGTTTTTTACCATCGAGACCTAAAGCCCTCCCCTCTACTTCCACAGAGCACTCCAACAAGGACATGGCAAAAGAGAGAGACCGGGAGGAGAGGGAGAAGAAGAAGGTCAAAGACCGAGAGAGAGAAAAGGAGAAGAAGAAGCACAAAGTGACAGACGAGATCAAGAGGGAAAATGGAGACGTCAAGCAGCCGATTAAAGGTAGGTGAAAACACTCATAACAATGGTTTGGTCCACAAAATGTTAGAACATTAGCCTGGTTGACACCAGACCCTTCCCAGTTGTAACTGTGAGTGCTTCATTCTAAGCCCGTTACCAACAGACGCCGCACAAATGCCTCTGGAATTCTGAAATTGGACTTTCCTTCAACCAATCAGACCAACAATCCGGGTGACGTAGCAGCGACAGCGGCATCAACGGGTTGCTGCGCTTCAGTGGCCGTCATGTTGAATGTAAACAAAAAGCTGCTTGCCGTCGCTGCGCTATCGTCATCGTGTAAACAATGGCTGTGTTTGGTGTAAAGCCCGCCTCAACGGTTGTGATTGGTGCCTCGATTTGGAAAAATTGGAAATGGGCTTGAATAGGATTGGGCATCGAGAACCAATTCCTACTTGGAATCCTTTCAAAAATTACGATTCCAGTAGAATCGTTTCTTTATTGGAATCGTTTAGAGGATTTGGTTTCAAATCCGATCATCGCTTCCCAATTTAACATGCGCAAGTTTTGGTTTCCGAAGCGGCCAGGCGCTTGTTGTGTTGCAGCCTTGGAGCACAGTAAGCAGCGCTCTAGTATGGCTTTTACATTGAAAAAGCCCTGTAAATCTGCAAACCACCATTGAATCAAAATAAAACTTTCCTCTTATTTGTGAAAAAAGGCATGTGACCCGTTTCAACTCCACCCCTCAAAGAATCGGAATCGAGAATCGATAAGAACCGGAATCGAAAGGAAGAATCTGAATTGGTAAAATCCAAACGATGCCCAGCCCTAGGCTTGAATGGACTCTTGGCCAGACTGACTTGCAGAGCAAATCTCAAATTTGCCGGAAGTTTGTCAGGGTTTTCCCAGGCTATTAGAAAATATGCCCATCGCCAAAACCAAAAACGATTCAGTGATATTTATTTTATGGAAAGAAGCTAATTCTTGCATTTGAATATTTGGTATTTCTGCTAAATAATAGACATGAAAATTGAGCTTGTACATTTATTCTTGACCAAAAAATATCTCAATAGCAGGTTGGTAACTTGTTTTGCATCTTGTGGCCTTCGTCAGTTATTTTCTGTTGATTGGCTCATTGATTTACTAATTGTTTCAGCATGAGATATATGTGAATCCCTTTCTAAATTACCGTACAATTTATATAAAAGTAAGTGATAGAGGTTTAGAAACGTTTAAGGGCATCAGTATATCAGGGAATCTGCAGGGCAAAAAAACGAAAAATAAAAATTTAAAAAAAATAAAAAATAGGCAGTAATATAAGTCATAAAACGTTGTTGTATCCAACTGCGGGCTGTTAGAGACGTTATAAACTAAAAGTCATATTATTATGACAGTGGATTGTTTGTGCAGGAGGGTGTTTAATACTTGTCCATTCAACATTGTCAGATCTATAGCAAGCACCGTCCCCACGGTAGCTAGGAAGCGCAAGGCACTGGCCCACTTTTACCAGGCGCGGCACAGTATATCATCATGAAATGTGTAACATACAAGCAGCATACACAACTCAGCATCCCAGTGGGTGTTGAGAATATGGTAATACTGCAGAGTTGCCAGTGGTTGTAACTATTTTCTTTTTTCTTCTTGGAGAATCTAGCATTAGGTTGACCTGCTCCTGCACAAGGAGGATTGTGCTCAGGATTTATTTAGTCTGACCTGTGTGTGTTTGTGTGTGCAGGCGGATTGTGCATCTGGTAGCTAGGATTGTAACAGGATTGGCTGTGTGACTCTCTCTCTCTCTCTCTCTCTCTCTCTCTCTCTCTCTCTCTCTCTCTCTCTCTCTCTCTCTCTCTCTCTCTCTCTCTCTCTCTCTCTCTCTCTCTCTCTCTCTCTCTCGAAAGTATTTTTAATGTGATACTTACCAAAATAAATGTAAGAATGACATTATGAAAAGACAACCGTGACTGGGATGGAAGAAACAAGAACAAGCTCTAGTTAGTGCTGAAATAATGAGTCAGTTGATCGATTAGTTGATAGACAGAGCAATTTTAATCGATTTAAATAACTAACTATTTATTATTATAATAATAACTATTAAAGTTATTTGTCAAACTTTTTTTTTTACGATTATTTTTTCGGGCATTTTATGCCTTTATTTGACAGGACCGTTATAGACATGAAAGGGGAGAGAGAGGGGGAACAACATGCAGCAAAGGGCCGCAGGTCGGAGTTGAACCCACGGCTGCTGCGTTGAGGAGCAAACCTCCACATATGTGCGACGGCTCCACCAACCGTGCTAACCCGGCCACTATTTGTCAAACATTTGCTGGACCCAGCTTCGCAAATGTGAATGAGCTCTATATGATTGTAGATTGAATACTTTTTGGAATGTCAGTTGGACAAAAACAACACCTTTGACTCTGAGAAATTGTGATGGTATTTTGTTTTCACTATTTTCTGGCATTTTATACACTAAATGAATAATTAATAATAATCATTGAGGAAATAAACGACACATGATGAAAACAACTGCGAGTTGCAACCCCAAATGTCTTTATATTTATTTACTGTGTGACTAATATTTGATTGTTGTGACCAATATCAACAAAAAATTGGTTGATATTACATTTTTAAACGCTAAAATATTTTTGGCAATGAACCTCTTTAAAATATTGTATTAAATAATTTTTACAAATATATGGTATGTACTACATTTTCCTGATGAACAACTTTACGAAACAGCATATAATATAAGATAATGGTACATTTTGAACAGTATACTCCATTTGTGAGTTAACCATTAGATGAACTACAAATAAAAATACAATATGGATTCTTAAATCTTGAATTAAGAAAATACAGGTAAAAAAAAAAATCATAACAATGTAGCCTATAAAACATTTACAGTACGTACTTTAATTCCTGTGTACATAACTGCCATCTTGTACACCAATACAAACAGTTACGGTATGTGAAAGGCCACTGGCCTACAGGTGTATCAGCCAGGCTCTGTTGTGGATACACTTTTGTTTTATCTTTTGTCCAATTTATGAATGTGGTGGTGAGTTTCATTGTTAACCTTTCAACAGTAGTGAATTATTTGCCGAGCGCTGTGACGTAATGTCGGTCTCTCTCTCTCTCGCTCTCTCGCTCTCTCTCTCTGTGTACTTGACCTTTTTAAACAGACATGCACACACAAAACACACACACTGACATGTCTACACGGATGGCAATTTTATTCAGATTGATTAGATTTGCTCCCTTTTAGGCTCGCAGTTTCTCTGTGCTGGTATGCCATGACCACACTGTGACATTTGAAGGACTTAGTAAGCCGTTGGCCACATACCATAGCTAGTGTCTGCAGATGAAAATCACATTGATAATTCAGCTCTTTCTTTTTTATCTTTTTTTTTTTTATCTTCATACTTTCTGTGAGATGGACAGGCGCCATTGTAATGTTGGTTCATCTTCTCCTTATGAGTGTAAAAGGTGGAAAGGTGAATTGAGGGAGAGGCTGATAGAAAGAGTCGGTGTGTATTAAGTCTGCAGTCATCCTGCCAGAGAGGCCGGTATTTAATCGTGTGTGTGTTTACAATAAAAGAGACACATGGGGATACATGGTGGGAATAAGAGTCGAGACCGAAACGAGGAGGAGACTCTCCCTACCAGAGAACAGGGTTTCAGTAATAGTGAGTGAGGCATTTAATCAGAGAGTGTTACGTTTGCAAATGGTAGGAGTGACAGAGTCAAGGAGGGGAAGTTAGAAATGTAATCACTGAGAGTGTGTAACTGAGAGTTTACAATTGAAAGGGCAACAGAGAGAGAGAGGCACCCAGAGGAAACGTATAGGAAATCAATAAGCAGCTATTCTGACAGTAAGGTTGCTTTACTGTGTGTGTGTGCGTGTGTGGGGCGGGGGGGTTGGCCAGTTTTTTTTTTTTTTTTTTTTTTTTAAATCAATGCATAGAACCTCAAAGATGATTTTATTAATGTTAAAACTTAATTTTTAGAGCAGCTGACAGTGAGTAAACAGGGAGGAATTTACTGTCAGGAGTGCTAGGTCAGGTCATATGGCTCTTGATTGAGGCAGAAATAGTCAATCATTGTAGTCGATTGATACAAGTTTCACATGAATAATATTGATAATTGGTTGTTGGTCAAACTAAAGACATTTAAAGATGGGCTTTTTGAAAGCCACAAAGCTGCATTTTGTAATCCAAAATATTTAATAAACATAATAATTGGCAGGTTAATCGATAATGAAGATTATTGTTAGTTGCAGCCCTACTCTTGATAAGCCAAACATTATGATTGTAATACATCATACATCATACTGTCTACATTCTCTAATTTCTAAAAGTACAATTATGGGTTTTATTGAGGAAGGTGTAATCATTCAACACTTGCAAGTATGATCAACTTCAACTTTGAACTTTATTATCCCCAAGGATATATTTTTCTTGTAGTCAAGTGGAACACAGAACGCACACAGACTTGAACATGCTGTGTGCATTGTACACATGTGCTTCAGGGTAAAAGTCTTTCCTCTACCTGGAATCTGCCCACAATAAGCCACAAAGCCATTACTGGAAGGCTTTTATTATGAAGCAGCTGCTGGCACAACACACTACATTAATAGTGCTTTTTGGTCTGTGTATCACAGCAGAATATGATTGGACAAGTAGAATATTGTTATTGTAATTTGAAAATAAGTTTGAAATAATCTTTTATTACTAAAGAACAACATTTATTTCTTATCTATTTGAAGTTTGCACAAGCCATGATACTTGCATCCTTAGATCTGTATATTACACTTCATATCACCATCGCAATATCTGACACATTTATCACGCATCACATATTTTCTCCATATCCTACTGTTTTCTGTGGTTTGTGATTAAACGTGTGTGTGTGTGTGTGTGTGTGTGTACTTATTCAGGAGGGCTGACTTGTGGGTTAAAGAACTTTTGGATTAGTAGCTTAGGTGTTGTACTGCAAATACCTTCTTGCTGTCTTTATTGTTCCCCACACACACACACACATTATGTTCCTGCTATCTAGCGTTGAACGTGTGTGGAGTACAAACGTGTGTGTGTGTGTGTGTTAGCTGATATTTGAATTGTGCTGAGGCAGCAGCTATCAAAGTGACTCACATTGCGCGCGCACACACACACACACACACACACACACACACACACACACACACACACACACATTAAATGTATACATGTCCACTTGTTTACAAACTGCTGGGCAGGAAAGAACCAGCCAGCAACACATTTCCAAATGGATGTGAACAGCTCTGACAAACACTCACAAATACATACAGTAGCACTGTGCATAAATTTGCATGTTCCACTCTGTCCTGCCTCAGGCATCTAAGATGAGACCGTCCACCATGTACGGTATTATCTCTGTTCAGATAAGCCACTCGAAAGCCTGTTTCCTGGCTTAGTCATATCTGCTTTTCTCAAGGATGCCATTTCAAGGCTCTTCAATGTATTTTATGCATGCACCCCAGGAGATGCACACCACCTGGGAGAAGCTATGAGTCATCTGCCTGCCCTTAGTTCAAATTGTTAGGACTCATTAGTTTTTGTTTCATTGTTTTTTAAATAGGGAATTTATAGCGATGAGAGTAAATAATACAAGTGTTGTATTTTATTGTGTATTGTTGTTTTTTTAATCTGTTACAGAGCATAATCAGCAGCTCATTTGCCGTTTTTTTTTGCAGTTCACCTTATTTTACTGGAAACTTTTTCTGAGCTTTTGTCATTGCAAGAGGATCTGTTTCACTGTTAAGTACCGTGAAAAGTGGCTTCTTACAGCAGGGGAATGAAAAGGGCTGATGATTGGTTTGTTGATCCATCAGACAGCAGACTTGAATAGATTCTCTTTTACAAAGCTTCCATGAATGATGTGTCTCCCTATTCCCTTCGAGCCTTTTCTAAATTACTCTTTTTTCAGGTTTTTGTGTTGATCTTTTAAGAATGTCTTCTCCTGTAAAAAGTATCTTCCATCTAAGTAATACGGTCTCTCTCTCTCTCTCTCTCTCTCTCCCTGTCACTTTGTCCAGATGAAAAAGAGAAAGCCAAGATCAACTCAGAGGAGCTGCAAATCAAAAAAGTGAAGAAGAAAAAGAAGAAGAAACACAAAGAGTGGGAGAAGCACAAACGAGTAAAGATGTACCACCGCTCCTGCCAAACCATTTGTGCTGGCCTGCTTCTCCTCCCTCCATCCTCTCCACCTTCCTCATCCTCTGATCCCACTCATAACTCCTCCCTGTCTCCATTTAAGTCTCCTCTACCCGTTTACCCTCCACCTAACAACAAAACTGCACAACTCTTACCTTCCTCTCCTTTTCCTGTACCCAAATCTCTCTTAAACTGCTCTCTCCTCAACTCTCTTAACTCGCCATTGTCCCCCATGAAGACACCCCAACTTTCTCAAACCAAACACCAGCCACAGTGCACCTATCCTGGCATGGCAGGCCTGGAGTTTGCCCCATACATCCACATAGAGAACCAGCCTAATGGAGGGGCCCTGGTGGCCCACGCCTACACCTCCCAGCTCTCCTCTCTCTCCATGGGCCAGAGGCAGAGATTTGCCCAGGAGTTTGTCACATTGGCTTTCAGCGAGGACTCATCCCAGGTATGGCATAGTTGTATATTGATCAGATTAATTTACCACTTTAACCTTATAGAATTTGTTTAACTTGTAGTTGTTTTAATAATTAAAAACCTTATTATTTTTTTTTTTTTCTTCATATTTTATTACTGCCCTTGTTTTTCAGGCAGCTCATTACGTCATGGGAATTATCCACGGAGAAGCCAGCTACCTGCCTGACTTCTTGGACTACTTCTCCAGCAAGTTCCCATCAGCTCCAGTCAAAATGGAAATATTGGGAAAGAAGGACATAGAAACCACCACTATGGTTAATTTCTACTCTCAGGTCAGTCAGGCACAATCACACATACCTGGAGAATATGTGTGTGGGGTGGGACGTTTGTGGGACAGATGTGCACAACTATACTGACATGTCACTCATCTGAAAAACTTACACAGTTCTTGTCTTTGGTTATTCAGTTCTGGAGCTGTAGACACAAAGAGCACAGAGCAGATGGTGAGCTTTCAGACATTGGGGGGGGGGGGAAGTCTGAAGTCCAAAATAGCAAGGGTCCAGTCCTTCCAATCCACTTAGATTCGTTGCCCTGAATATAATATATTTGGCTGAATATCAAGTTGAGTATCACAACTGTCCACGAGCACAGGACATGTTGAGAAACTGTCATACCACTGTCATGAGATTTAAATGTATTTGATGCGTGCGTGCGACTTATTTGTGAACATGTGAACACAAAGAGTGTCAAGTTTATTATTGGCTCAACCTCAGGGTCAGTATTTTGTTCATGTGAGCAAAGTGCAAGAAAAATATTAGATGAGTACAGTGAATATATGTCGCCCAGTCGTATCTTTTTATGGCACACATACACTGCATTTATGAAGCATTTATGTAAAATACCATTTTGTAGGGGTGTGAATCTTCACTGTTCTCACGATTCGATTTGATTACGATTATCCTGTCTACGATTCGAATCGATTTGATATCACGAAGCGTCACCTCCTCAACATTATTATATATTGTTACACATGGTTCTTCATCAACAAATTCAAATTCCTCCTCTCCTTTTCCTGTCCCCAAATCTCTCTTAAACTGCTCTCTCCTCAACTCTCTTAACTCTCCATTGTCCCCCATGAAGACACCCCAACCTTCCCAAACCAAACACCAGCCACAGTGCACCTATCCTGGCATGGCAGGCCTGGAGTTTGCCCCATACATCCACATAGAGAACCAGCCTAATGGAGGGGCCCTGGTGGCCAGTCAGATATCAGATATATATGAACTCCCCTTTTTATTGTATCTGCTCTTAAAAAAGACACTTCCTGAATGTAGCGGACTCTGAACACAGCAGACAACCGACAAAAGGCAAAAACAAAAAAAGCAACATCAGTAGGCAATAATCGATTATGGTCTGTCTTTGCATCGATGCAGAATCGTCGATGCAATGATTAATTTCAACACCCCTACCATTTTGTGTATGTGTGCATCTATACAGTATATAAAGCAGAGAGTAAGAATGTGTATGTAAAGTTAGGCACGTTGCTGCCCACATCTTCCGCCCTAGTAACCAGCACTTTTGATCCTTGAGAATAAAGATTAATGAAGAGGGAAGGCTGTTGTAAATAATATAAGAAGGAAAAAAGAGAGGATAAGAAATTCAGCAGATGAATGGAGAGATAGATAAGATAGGTGGATGGAGGGAAGGAAGGAAATATTAGATACAGTACAAGTCGAGGGAGAGGATGAAGGGATGCTGGGGGAAGGACAGAGATTGATTGAAGGAAAAGACCGAATGACTGCTGTGTGCAGATGAGCAAGTTGTATTTTTGAGACTTTAACCATCTGGTTTGAGCATCCACCTCAATCTGGCTAGCATTAAACAGCTTTTGGCATTTATACAGATGTCTTATTTCTCAGAGTAAATGACAACATTAACTATTACGGCAGAGTTGTGTGCAGTGCACAGGTGGGAACTGCTCTCATTTCAGTGCTACTTAATCTGACATAGCAAAGTTTGAGTGAGAGCAAGAAAGGAATTAGAAAGCAAGAGGACAACATATTTAGAGAGTGAAAAGATGAGGGAGTTCAGCAAAGATACAAGAGGTGAAAGGTGGTGAGAAAGCAAGGGGATTTAAGAGAGAGATTGATATCCGAATCGGAAAGTGACAGAAAAGGTGGCAAGAGGATGTTCTAAACTGTAAGAGATGACTGCTCGCAGCAAGTCAGGTTAGGGGAGTCATGGGAGTCAAGCATGGGAGCTTCTCTACCACTCTTCCACAACCTTTTTAGGACAACTGGAAAAAGTGTGTGTGCAAGTGTGTGTGTAAGACTAATAGACAATCCAGACAGACTAATAGTCTGTCTGGATTGTCTCCTGAACACAGCTAGACCTCTTCATTTGGAGATGTTCCACGTCTAGTTCTCTAATGAAAAGCATTTTGTTGCCTCAAACCTCCTGAATGGTTTTGTATTGAGATACTGCCTGCTCCTTTTCAATGTAAGTGTAGGCTACCAGTGTGTGTGTGTGTGTGTGTGTGTGTGTGTGTGTGTGTGTGTCTACAAAGGGTAGAGTTGTTTATGCTCTCCATTGCTCTCCTGGCTATTTTTTTCTTATGAAATATTCATCAGGTTATTCTGTGTGTTTCTTTCAGTTTTGGCCAGTTCTGCTTCAACAAACATATTTGATCTCTATGTGTCTGAGTAACTTAAACCAAGATAATGAGTTAATTAAACATCTAAATTGTCCATTGTCTAAATTGAGTTTTCCCTGCAAACCTGTGTCCTGAGCTGTGCCTTTTAAGAGTAGTGTTCCTTGCAGGGCTAACGTCATTGTCCACTAGTCTTGTTCATTTTTCCCCCCCTCCCTCCTAGCTCTCAGCAGTGACCTTGGGAAGTAGACATACAGTCCACACACACACACACACACACACACACACACACACACACACACAAACAGCTGGAGCATGCATACCTATATATACACAGCGCACACACACACAGATTAATGATTTCTCCCACACATTTTCCTCCACCTTTCTCTTCAGTTCTCCCTCCCTCTGTGTTAGTCTGTCATTCTCTCTCTTTTATCCCTCCACTCTTTATGTTTCTGCTCTGTTGTTTGGTTCTCTGGTCCAGTTGCAAATGACTGGACAGCTGCTTTTTGTAATGTTTATTATGTGTGAGAGAAAAGGAAGGGAGGAATTTAGAAATTTGCAACAGCTTGCAATGTTCTTTGGCATTTGTGTATGTGTGCATTCATTCTCTTGTATAGATTTGCTTAGTTTTATTCTTGGGCTGCTGGAGTATGAGACACTACTCGAGAATGAGCCATGTGTGTTCAGAATTTGACTGCAGGTATCAAAGGGGCTTTGTTGCCATTCTGGCTGCGTGTGAGTATTTTGTATTCCGTACCTGACTGAGGGCATTTTCAGCGGTGCTAAGGATTATAGAAGATTACAGTACCCCATTTTCTCAGGGCAAGTACAGCCAGCCAGCCAATACATGATGTGCTTTGACAGTGAGGTAATTGGTCTTTCCGGTTTAGTCACTAAGTAATAATTTAGTTACGACATCAGATTAATACAATGCCAAGCAGTTCAATGATAAATTTATTAGAAATATTTTATCAACAGAATAGTATCCTAATCAGATGAAAAGAAAATGTTTTACAAGAATTCAAAGAGGCAAGGTAAGAAAAAAAGTATTTGTCTTATCCAACTTCACCTAGAGCCAAAGAAATAAGCTTTAAAATCTTGAAAAACATTTATCTATCCAATACATTCTTGCATAAAACATTTGATTTAGATAATAACACCTGTGGATTGTGTGAGAAAGACAGTAGTTATGTGTATATTAGTGCCTGTTAAAGCTATTATTCTAGCTAGTATTCATGAATGATTTGGGGTTTTGTGGTAAATGAGATTTCTTTTAATCTTACTCGAAGATGTAAATACCTTTTTAAGGTTAAGCCCAAATGAACAAAGAGAGGAAGGAACTAAAACTTTTTGCAAAATGCTAGCTAGGATGCAGATTTTATTAGGCATGGCAATGTTATCATAAGAATGAGGCACAAGACTGAAGCTAGGTCTTTGTCTGTTGGAAAATCCCTTTTGAATTTTTGGTGCTCTCCATTTGACAGAAACACAAATTTCGTTTACATCAGTTACACAGTTTCAGGTTAAACATCGTCACAGCCGAGATAGTAGTTTGTTTCCGCTTATCTGACTCTAGCTCTATCCGCCACCACTGTAGGCATCCCGCTCCTACACTTTTATATAATCTGACCTGGAGGCACACAGTGTTTACAAAACAAGGCTAAACTTTGCATTAGTCTCGCTTTGCAGCGTTTAAACCATGCTTAAGCTTTGACACAGTCCTGGCCTTAACTTGGACTTCAACAAAGCTGGAAATAAACCAGTACATTGCATTAATTCAAAGTGTGTTTGAGGGTTAGCCGAAGGTGAGTATGTAAGAGGAGTTTGTGCGATTGTGTATGAGGCATCAGTCAGCGGCCAGAAAACTTTGTTGTGACGCAGGCACAGTAATAGACTTAGTAGTCTAGAGACTGACTGGACGTAATGATTTAGAAAGAGAGATACACACAGAGCTGGGAAAGAGAGGAAGAAGCAGCACACATACAGATGTCGTAGAGAGGTCCGAGAGTGAAGGATGTGTTGAAGAGAGAAGGGAAACTAATTAGAGAATTAACAAGTGGTTGCAGTGGCTGCACCAGAGACAGAAAGGAGACCAGGAAAGAGAGAGGCTTGATCTAATAGACCTCCCACCAGGGACAGGAGTATTATGAGGGAAAGAGGCACAGGAGGAGATGGACAGGCTGACAGAGATGAGGGATAATCTTGAATACAACAGCAAGTGGGAAGAAGCGAGGGAGTGAGACTTAAAAATCTACTGCTTTTAGCCAAAGAAAACGACAGCAGGGGAGAGATGACAGTAATGATAATTATATATAATCATATCGGCTTTTTAATCTTGTGAATTTGCGGATCTGGAATACCAAATGAGATGCAGTACATTTTAGATGGAGAAAAATGATTTGTCTATTCTATTGTGTCCAGAATTTTTATTGTTGGACTTGTTGGAATTTATCGTCCTATGCTTTTGTGCAGCCTACGCCCTTTTTAAATGAAGCTTATTAACAAGTTTAGCAGTAAAAGAAACAAATATGATGTTGGTCTTATTTATTTATTTATTTATTTTTTACACATTTACCTGTTGAGTGTGTCTACACGGACGTACACAGAGGCGAGGAAGTACTATAGCGTCTTGAACAGTACCACTCGGAGGAAGTCTGTCGCAGTTCCTGTTTCCTTCTGTTTGCCTCCACTTATTAAAGAGAAAGTGTCTGTCTGTGTGTGTCTGTGTGTCTTTGTGTCCCTGACTGGTAAATGTATCTGTTTGAGGCAGAGATGGTGTTTCCTAATACTACTCCTGTGATAGTGAGACTGTTCTCTTTGCTAACAACGTGGGGGTTATTCTGCTGTTAAATTATGCATAGTGTAAACACACTCACAGATACACAGGAAGAGAAAATAGATGCTCATAAGCACACACAGTTATAAGTATGCAGGAAGATGAAGCATACACTCACAGATGCACACATACTGGCTGAGATACACAAATGCTTGTAAGCATGAAGGCATTTGAATCCATGTATGCACACAAACACATTTTCCTCTCAGTATCTAGGTCATTGACTCAGTCACACGATTTAAAGTTATGATGTGTTTACGGGTGTGGAGGTAGTATTTTAAGCTTTTAGTCATCATCTTAGGAGGATATTACCCAGTGTCGGGGCACAGATGCAGTGAAATGAAGTGAACAAACGCCACATGGCTCAGCCTGTCTATGAATGATGAGCTGATTTATCTATTGTGTGGGTGTGTGTGGTCTGCACAAAGACCCCAAAGTTTAAAGGGCTGTTTGAGGGTTAAGACTTGGTTTTAGGGTTAGAATTAGGTTAGGTTTAAGGTTAGGCATTTGTGATGGTTAGGGTAAGGGGCTAGGGAATGCATTATTTCAATGACTGGTCCCCACAAAGATAGTGAAACAAACGTGTGCGTGCGTGTGTGCCTACACGTCACAGGCAGACGCCACACGCAGAACGCTTTACAGCAGCGGGCGAGTTTTTACAAAACTGCTACAACATGGTCCCTGACTATATACCTATTCCTGCAGTGTGAACAGGTTGCTTCATCTAATGAGGAATCACAGCATATTCTACATACTATAGGGCTGAAACGATTAGTCGATTAATAGTTAAGTCGATGGACAGGTAGTTCATGGACAAGTTTGATAATCTATCATCATTTATCAAACAAAAATGTGCGTTTCTCTGTTTTATACTACTGGTTTTAGACTGTCGTTTGTTTAAACAAAACAAGCAGTCTGTAGATGTCACTTTGGGGTCTGGGAAATTGCAACAGGCATTTTTAAGTATTTTGTGAAAGTTTATAGACTTAACAGTTCTTAAATTAATTGTATAAATAATCAAAACATTAATTGGTAATGACAGAAATGCCATTATTTCCATTACATTGTTAGATTAGAGAGCAGAGATGAGTAGATTTTTACACTGTAAAATGTTTTTTTAAACATTTAAAACAAAAAGAAAAATCAAAGTGGATATGGATCAAGATTGTTTGTTTACGTTATGTTTATGGTAAAAACAAAATTACTATGGGCTGAATGATGACTCCCAAATATCAATATCGGCCTTACAAATTCAGTATCGGCCAGGTTATAGTCTCGACAAATGTTGAAGTATTTTGTTAGCTAAACATTACAGTGACTAAAGCGGATTATGAACACCTGTAATTAGCTGTGACACTTAATCCTGTCTGTTGTGATGAGTTGTTATTTTGAGCTCAACTTTTTAAGAACATTTCACTGTCATTGACCCCCGTAATCCAGTTGTTACGGACATTCTCTGCTAATTACCCAGCATGTTTAAATAACCAAACCAGACCAACAACAATTCCTTATTGAAAGCAACACCCTGGGGAAATGGCTGTCGTGATCTACAGCATAATTGGCCTCTGAGCAGCTGTTTTTGAATGTGGTGCCTTGCTCAGGGACACACCTGGGAGCTGCCGAGCACCTTCACCTTCAGTCTTTTCCCAATTCATTGTTTCCATATTCATTACTTCTCCCTCACCTCCCATTCTCTCAAGCCTGCCCTCATCTCTCTTTTTAGCACACTCTGCCTCCCTCCTTTTTGCCTCTTTAACATCTTTGCTTTTTACTTTTTCTCATGTTTCTCCATGTTTTCTCCCTGTCTGTCTTCTTTGTCTCTGTCTTTTTGAAAGCTAGTCTTCCCAAACTTTCTCTCCCTCTCATCACTTCTCTCCATCAGTGTATCCTCTCTCTCTCGCTCTCTCTTTCTTTCTTTCTCTCTTTCTCTCTTTATCTCTTTATCTCTTTATCTCTGCCTTGTTGTCAAGTGGTGACTCACTGGAGGCACCCAGCCAAGGATCTGGCCAATACACACACACACACACACACACACACACACACACACACATCCTGGTCAGCCAAGAGTACAGCATGCAGGCCACATGCTGCACGTGCTGCACGTACTACACACACACACACACACACACACACACAAAGAGACTGTTGAGGGCCAAGTGTATGGGGCACGTGCTAGACAGACAGACACACACACACTATGCACTGTCAGCCAAGTGAAGAGCAGCAAACAGTCTATTGAGTCACACCCACACCCATGGAGCAGAAACATCAAGTGAAACTGCACACAGACACACACACACACACTAATTAACAGCTTCCATGTCAATGTATAGTTTCTTGGTCCTCTGGATTGTATTGCAGTTAGACTTGGCTTTGTTTTAAGGGGTCACAAGCCAAAAAGGTTGGGAGATGCTGCCCTGGAAGCCACTGACATTCAGAATTACATTCAGGACCACTGGAGGGAAATTACACTGGGACATGCCCCCTTCTCACAACAATTGGGGCATTTAAAAAAATAAATAAAAGAAAACTATATTTTTGTTAAGACCTGAACATTGTAACCAATCTCACCTTCCTGCTGTGTTGTTAAGGTAAGATTCTGATATCATCGTCTAATGTTGTGTTTCTCCCGTGGTTGCTGCAGGTGAAGAAAACGTACAGTAATGGTACGTACAGAGCCGGGGCAATGAGACAGATCAGCCTGGTGGGAGCTGTGGACGAGGAGGTCGGGGATTATTTCCCAGAATTCCTTGGCATGCTGGAGGAGTCACCCTTTCTGAAGGTGAGTCAGGACAGGATGAATGGCAGTAATGCTACACAGCAACAGACTGGGTGGATGCATAGGGAATGGGCAAGTGACAGAGGTATAGAGTAAACTAGATGTTCCCAAATATGTTAATGCATTTACACCACTGACTATTTGGAAATGCCACAAGCTGAACAGATGGAGAAATGCTGCCTGACACAAACATCAACATCACACATAATATTCACAGTGGTGTCTGGCAAAGAAGAGACTTTAAGTTGGTGTGTCAGAGCGATTTGATGCAGCTTCCAGCTTTCAGTTCAGGAACTTGGTTCTCTTTTAAAATGTGTGTGTGCAGGAGCAGACCACCAAAATACTGTGTTTACTGCTGTCCCTGAAATGCAGGAGTGACAAGCTTTTCTTCTGTTTGCCATTCTGTGTTGACACTTCAAATCTCCTGCATGCAGTGTGGGGGAGTGGCGTCGTATGCTGAATATCAAAAGACACACATCCTCTGGCACTTTCCATCTGTCGAGGGCTTTGGCTCTGAATCAGCACCCTCTGAAGTATCTCGGGTGCCAGTGACAAGTATTGCCAGTGGGGCCAATTTCTGCGCATGAGATTTCTTTTTGGGAGTCTCTGGAATAACTAAAATACTTGAATTGGTTAACTAAAAACATGAGGGATATACTAACATACTGCTTGAATTATTTCTTTCCCCTCTCTCTTTCTCTCTTTGTCTGCCTGGCTGCAGCGGACTCTTCCATGGGGAACGTTCTCCAGTCTGAGGCGGATGGATCCCACAGAGAGTGACGACGGTCCTATAATGTGGGTCAGACCGGGAGAACAAATGATACCTGTAGCTGATATACCAAAGTCCCCTTTTAAAAGAAGACGGTGAGTACAGAAGTGAAGCCAGCCATTATTTTGGATCCTCCTTAAGCACTGCAATGAGACAGAGACAGAATTGGCAGGGATTTTGGTCTCTATGAATGTTTGTACTGGCTACAAGTATCTGCTGTGTGTGTACCTTATTGATCGAGCTTGCCTCTGTACTCTCCCACGAGGACTGATTATGAAAAACACTAACAAAACACACTCACACATTTGAAGCAGCATGAAGCTTTTTTGTAGCTGCGCCGCGCTGGGTCAGGCAATTACACCCTCTCTGTTTGTCGTCGCTCCCACGTTAGCTCTGTCTCACAAACTGTGTGTGTGTGTGTGTGTGTGTGTGTGTGTGTGTGGGGCTGGCTTACTACTCAGATGAGATCATCGTTGTCATGTTAATAGTCGACATCAGACGCTACTTCACATGGCAGCCAGCCAAGCATGGGACGACACACACATTACTCCCATCAGCAGTTATTTCTCTGTCTCTGTTTGATTGGTAGTCACATCAATAGAGGGATTATGGGATTAAAAAATATATATATATATATATAATTTCTTAATTTAAAACATAAAAAAAAAAAAATCAAAGTGAATACATTTTCAATCAAAGAAAACATCAATCATTCACTGGTTCCAGCTTTTCTCTGTTTTATATCATTAACTGAATATCTTTAGACTATTGGTTGGCAATCACCTTAAGCTTTAGCGAATTGAGAACGGAAAAGAATTGTTAGTTGCAGCCCTAGTCGATTGTTTTGTCTATAAGAACACATCTCTTCTCAATTGCTCTTTCCCCATCTCCTCCTCCTCAAACTCCTCTTTCCTTTTCTTTCTTCCACCCCACCCACGTTTCTCTGTCCTCTGCTACCTCTAAATATCTGTCTTTGTTTCTCTATTTTTCTTACGATCTGTTCCTGCTCCTGACCTCTCTTTCCAGCTTTAAGTTGATTTATTGTTGAGTTACTGTGTTATCTTCATGAAACTCCGAAAGTGTGTTTAAAGAAAGCACATAGAATATGTCAGAGCAGTGCAAGTGTTTTTGTTTATGTCCGTCTGTGTGTGTCTAAAGAAAAATACATAAAAACAGTGTTTTTAAAAAAGACGTTTTGTGAAGTGCATAGAAAGGGAGGACGTGATGTTTTTTTGCAGCAAGACCTCGTCTGCAGTTTGACCGTATGTCGTGTTGAAGGAAGGCGGCTTGTGTGTGGGGAACATCTCTTCACAGTGCTTCTTTTCTTTTTCTTGGTGGTTTCAGTGAAAAGGTCGAGCTGTTACGTGTTTCTGACGGCACCGAGACTCTCAGTCTGAGAATTCAGCTTGATTATAGTGGTCAGACGGTGAAAGAGCACCATGCTTCCAGAGATTTACAATAATTGCATAGTAAGAGCAGCAACCTTGGCAAGCACCAGTAACAAACAGGACAGAGGTCTGACGCAGAGCATGCTGTTCCTGTTTAGATACGGACGGCATGACGAATGATGGACAACATGACTCCATCGAGAGCCGGCTGGCTGTCAGCAAGATGTCAAACCCCAGCCTGCTTTGTCTCAAGTAGAGTTGAAATAATTAGTCTCAGTCAATTAGTTGGGCAACAAAAAAAATAATCAGCAGCTATTTTGATAACTTAGCAAAAACTCCAAACATTTTCTGGTTACATCTTCTCCATTGTGAGGAATTTCTCTATTTTATATAATTGTGAGTTAAATATCTTTAAATTTTGGATTTTTGGTTGGATAAAAGTTCTCACATTATAGATGTGCGAGTTATTTTTCTGTTTTGGATAAAACTAGACATTTAAATTGCCCCTCCAGTAAAAAAATGTGTTTAATGTGCTTATGTTAATGTTACTTCACTTGGATGTTTTACTTTCACTGTGCAGAATGATGTATGTGCAGAGTTTTATATTGGAATGCTGTTTTTTTAACAAGAGGGAACATTTCTCTGCGCTTACCTTTTAATCTGAGTTTAAGACGTGAATTTGCCAGCATGCTTTTTCAGTCCAGTATGCAACTCACACAAGTGTTAAGTAGTATTTAAGTGGAAACTTGAAGCCTCCAGTGAACATAGAGTACACTGAGAGAGAAGTTTTTTTTTAACGAGGTACTTACCCAAATGTGATGAACAACCTTTTCAGTGTGCTGCAGCTTTAAGATTTACTTTAACAGTGTTTACACTCATTTTTACTGCCCAATCCCTTCACTCCCCAACTCTCTCTCCTTCTTTATCCCCCATTTCCCTCTGTCATCTCCTCTCTCCCTCTCCCTGCCACTCCTCTCCCACTCATCCATTTCCCTAGGTCTCCTCTTTTCTTCTCCCAACGACTTCAGTTGCCCATAAATGCACAGGAGTCTGTACTGACGACTTGGTGCAGAGACATTTGCCCTCTTCAAATATTGCTCTAGATGTGCACGTTCAGCAGTACTCCTCCCTTTACACTCTCTTCTTTTCAGTGTTTCACTTACAAGCTTTCCTGGTTTTACATTCATTACTGTCAGCCTGCAGTCAGCTCAGACACAGCTGTGTGTGTGTGTGTGTGTGTGTGTGTGTGTGTGTGTGTTCTATTTTCCTCTGCTCCTTCCTTCTTCCACCACCTCCTACCTCTCCTCTTATCTCTGAATGAATGAAGCACGGGTAGTCTCGCTGCTGTTCTGTCTGTGTAACACTCTCAAAGGAATCTCTCACAGACTCTGTGAGTGTGTGTTTGTACTCTTGTTTGAATCTGACTGCAGCTCCAGTGTGAGTAACTGATCCAGTAGTGAGCTGACTGCAGTACTTCTATTGTTTGGCAACACAGCTAATTTCTTATGCTTTTATGCCTCAGCTTCTCCGTATGCTGTATGCATGAAGCCAAGTGTGGCCGTATGTGGATGTGTTCCAGCACTTTTTCTTTCCATTATTTAAAATGCCTTCTTTTTTTTTTTCTTTCTTTTTTTTACAAAATAATTTGCATTGGAAGAAAGAAATATTTGGTCTAGCTAAAAAAAAAATAGTATCATTTTTATATATGCAGACAATGAATATGTTTTTACAGTATGCTGTGAAACCTTTAGTTAGGACATTCACTGACTACACCACACAGATGTTTAATAAAGGTCATGCGAACAAGCTTTTTCATCCTCTACATCCCAACCGCTCTATGGCTAACTAACTAACTGATTTTTTCGCTTAATCGTTTTCTCTATCAAATGTTAGCAAATAATAGCATTTTCCTACTTTCCCACTTAATGGTGACACAAATCGGAGAAAAGCAGCAGATTTCTCACATTTAAGAACAAATGTCATTTAGGCTCCATAATCATAAATCAAATACAAGTGTATTTTATTATTATCATCATCATCAAAATCATCAGCCTTGGTATGCTGTGAAGCACCTAATTAGGTTTGCTGTAGAGCTAAAACACTTAATTGATTAGTTGATTCATCAGCAGGTATTTTAATAATCGATTCATTTTAAGTTATTTTTTAAGTAAAAAAATCTCTGGTTCCATCTTATAAAATGTGAATATTTGCAGATATTCTTAGTTTTCTATGATGTTAAAGTGAATATTTTGGAGTTTTGGGGTGTTGGCTGGACAAAAAAGAAAAAAAGACATTTGAATAAGTCAATTTGGGCCTTAGGGCCATTTTCTTTTCTTCTATTTTCTGACATTCTGACCAAACCATTAATCTAGGTAAGAATCAGCAGATTAATTGATAATGATAATCGTTGCAGCCCTACTGAAAATGCTCCAAAACAAGAATGTTTTTTCATATCCATACTAATGCAGTTTTCATCCTCTCCAACATCCTCTCTGCTCCTCGTGTCATACTGTGGCATCTGGATTACATCAATGAGCAAGTCAAGAAAGATCACAACAACACCGGCAGCCTGTCTGGTGCTTTTATTTTGCCACAGCAGACAGGAAACAAAGAAATACACAAAGCTGGCCACTCACCTTTAGTCATTTCCTTCTTTAGATTGACGGCAGGGAAGCATAGACAGGAGAGAAATCTTTGAAGAACTGTGTGGACACTATTGTGTGTCTTTCTACTTTTCACAGCGTTTTATTTCTGTTCTGTCATAGCTCCACTAACGAGGTGAAGAACCTGCTGCAGTCGCTGCCCCGGACCAGCGAGCCCAGAGAGATGCTGTTTGAGGATCGGACTCGGGCCCACGCCGATCACATCGGTCAGGGCTTTGAGCGACAAACCACAGCAGCCGTGGGGGTGCTGAAGGCTATACGGGCCGGAGAAAGGTAGGCGGTGAAGCAACGTGATGTGATCGCACTGTTGGGGTACAGGTAGCGATGGCATTTCTTTGTTTTAGAAGCAACACACGCTCAGTGTTTATACAGCTTACTCTCCAAGACGTGTCACGTAATCCTTCTCACTCTGTCCTCCCCTCCCTCCCTTGTTGTCAGCTCGGAGCCTCCTCGTGTAACCAAAGACGTCGTGTGTTTCCATGCTGGTGATTTCCCTCATGTAGTCCAGAGGCTGCAGTTGGACCTATACGAACCTCCGCTGTCTCAGGTTTTAACGACACACACACACACACACACACACACACACACACACACACACACACAGAAGGCATGCCACTGCTCATACATTTATTATGTCCAAAATGAGACAGTTATTCCTCAGTGTTACCAACACTTGCTATCTCTGCCGGGTAAGGTGTAAAGTTAAATGAATCTGATGTAGATGCTGCCACGTTGTGGAGCAAAGTTGAACTGCAGTAAGTTAGAGAACTTGTCTGGAGCAAAGGAAGGATGGGTTAGTTTTCTTTATTTACAATTTAACTAAGCATTCAGGATGTTTTACAACAACACACCTTTATCTCAAAATATGCATTTACTGTAATCAACAAAGGTCGGAAAGAAGAATAAAAAAGGCGAAAACTTATTATCTTCTTCTGATAATGACGTTTAATTTTTTGGAGTGTTCCTCTTCATTTCCTCTATCTAAACTCTCTTTGCAGTGTGTGCAGTGGGTGGATGATGCCAAACTCAACCAGCTGCGTCGCGAGGGCATCCACTACGCACGCATCCGCCTGTGCCACGATGACATCTATTTCATCCCTCGCAACGTGGTCCACCAGTTTAAGACCGTGTCGTCTGTCTGCAGCCTGGCATGGCACGTACGCTTAAGACAATATCACCTGGAAGACGCAGAGGAGCAAGAGGAGGAGGAGGGGAAGGAAGATGAGGGGGAGGAAGAGGAAGAGCAGGTTAAGGAGAAGGAGAGGAAAACAGTGGGGGAAGAAGAGGTAGTGGAGGAGAGGAGAGAAAAGAAGGCTGAGAAAGGAGTGAAGGAGAGGACAAAGGAAGAGCACGTGGAGGTTGATGTGGCAGAAAACAGGACGTTGCCGGCTGTCAAAAATGAAGAACTGAATCCTCCACCTCTTTTGTCTCAGCCTGCTCTCTCAGTAGACTGGAACATGAGCAGCGCTAGAGACAAAGAGTTGGAGAAGGAGAGGCTAAAAGAAGGAGGGAAACTCAAACGACAGGGTTCACCTCCTGCAAAGGTGAAAGCAGAACTTCCAGCGTATCCTCTCTGCAAGAATAAATCACCTTCACCTCTCCCTCCTGCCCCTCATCCTCCTCATCAGGACACAAAACCCAAAGCAGCATCATCAAAGCACCTTCATCATCACCCCCATCACCATCATTCGGACAGCAGAATGACGTCTTCCAGTATAAGGCCCGCCTCTTCAGCGCCTAAATCACCCATCTCCAAGTCTTCCTCTTCTTTGTCGTCTTCAGCCGTTACTTCTTTGCGCTCCTCTTTTGCTGCTCCCAATCCATCCTCTACCTCTTCTCCATCTCCTGCTGTGTCCACATCTTCCTCCGTATCCACCTCCGCTACATCTTCCCTGACTAGTCCCAAACCTGCAGTGGACTCGTGTCCCTCCCCACTCCCTCCTTCCACCGTCTCTTCGACTTCCCGGCTGCCTTGCTCTTCTCAGTTGGACCGGCCGAAAGACAAAGACTCACTTCGCCTAAAGCCAGACGTCCCTTCAGACACGCGGACATGGGCGCAGTCGGAGGTTCGAGCCTCGCGCGGGTCACCGGCTGCGGATGTACAAGCACACGCCTCTGCGAGTTCACAAGCCGACACACGGACACACACGCACGACAGACACACACACACGACAGACTTTCGGACACAAACACTCCAGGAGAGATGGACTCACAGTGTGGACACCAGGACGTCTGCGGAGCCACAGATGCCTCCGCCGCAGGACACCGGGAGGCAAGGGATGTACATGCAGCAATACACACCCCAGCATCTCCCACCTCCTCACCTCCCTCACATGCTTCCCCCGTCGTTCTCCCCTCTCCTGCCACACTCCCATCTTCCTCACAGACCTCCAGTCCTCCCCCCAAATCCGCTATCCAATCCCCCTCTCCCTGCACAGCCCCAACCCCTGAACTCTTACCTCTGTCAGAAAGCACCACCACATTCAGTTCACATGAGCCAGCTCCACCTGCATCCCCCGCACCAAGCCAACATCAGCGCCCAGTCCCAACCGTACTACCAGCCCCCCCGTATCGCCTCCCCACATCAAGCAAACACTCCCCTCACTGGCTCCCAGTCTCTTCCTCCGCACCTGTCTCACCATCACCAGTTCGCCCCGCATGCCAACACCTACTTCCCCCCTCAGCATCCCCACTTCTCCCCTCACCACTTCCTCCCCCCTCAGTCTTTCCTCTCTCAGCCCCCCAGCCCTTACCCGCTACAGCCGCAATACCAGCCTCAACCTTTCCCTCACCCGCCTCCTCCTCCTTCCTCCACGCCGCCTCCCCCTCCTCCTTCTCTTCCACCTCCTCTCCCCCCTCAACCTTGCCCTTCTGTCCTCCTCCCTCCCCCAAAGCATGAAGAGGGGCCGAACCCGATTTTATAGTCGTTTTTGTACATAACGATGTTGTTGTTTTTTTTTATGACTGTATATGTACAGTACAAGGTTTTATTTTGGTTGTGATGTTGTAAAACGATGTACAAAGGAAATATCGAGGAAGACGGTGTAGTGTATCGGTATGAACACACAGTACCGTAGTTTATGAAGCCGAGTCGAACTTTATTCACCCCAGACCTTTTGACTCGTTTAGATTGTACTGAATGCGTTGGTTGAACTGGGTCAGAAATATTGAGAATTGATTGCATTTATTGGCAGTTTTCAGTTTATTCGGTATGCCTTCAGTTATGTACTGCTCCACCAGTTCTGACTTAAAAGATCTTATTCAGGATCAAGGGTTGAATGAGCTCCCTAGTCTGCCAAACTGCTGTCTGGTTCTGTTTTTTCTTTAAGTGAGCCATCAGAGGTAGGAAGGGGAAAAAAGGTACATTTCTGCTTTTACAGACTTAGCGTCGGGTATTTATATGAAAAAAGGTCATTAGGATGATGACCTTTTTGTGAAACTTGCAGCTAATGCTTCCATTTTTGTGGCTTTTTTTTTTAGTATATTCTTTGTGCCCAACACTGTTTCTGGAATTATGATGGGTCAAATTGTGATATTATACAATACAATATTGTATTTATGTAATATTTCTACATTTCCTCTACTGTATTGTATTGATACATTTTAATCAATACAGTATATCACAGTATGTTTCCCTGATATTGTATTTTGAGCAATAATGCTCCGCAATAATCTGCAGAATATAAATCTAAATACATTTCCCCATTATTGAAATGGTGACAGCACGTATCCGTATTCTGAATTCAAAGCTATTGATACAAAGCCAGTGATGTCCTATTGAATCATGTTAGGACTTTTCCAGTGTTTTATTGCCCCCCCCCATGTCAATTATAAGTTTAGTAAGCTACAGTACAGAGTAGCATCATAAAGAGAGTCACAGTTCAATGGAATATTTTGACATCTTGGAAAATGCGTGTATTTGCTGTCTTGATGAGAACTAGATGAGAAGATCCACACCACTCTTGTCTGCACAGTCAATATAAAGCTGGAGCCAGCAGCCGCTTAGCTTATCTTAGCTTAGCTTAGCATAAAGACTGGAAACACTGGAGTCTTGTCATCTCTGTGAGAAGCCAGGCAACAAGCGGAGACTAGTTACAAGTTACTGTTCCTACATCTACTGTACGTCTTAGTTGGTGAGCTCTAGAGGTGCTGGTAGATGGATTCTGCTAGCTTGCTAACCTGCTTCACCTTCATATTTACCATACAGACGTCAGAGTGGAAACAATCTAACTCTCTGAGAGAAAAAAAGAAGGAAAAAAAACCCAAATAAGCATATTTTTCAAAATGTCAAACTTTTCCTTAAAAGTGTTGCGATTATCTTGTACCTGTAACCCTCAACACTAGTGGCAGAGTTCTTAAGTGTAATCTTGCTGTGTTTTTCAGTGTCTGTTGGATGTGTACCAGGGTCTCCTAATTTTGGAAACAGAGCACTTGCTGTTCAGCCAAGGACGAATTCGACCCAAGCCAAGGCTGCTGCACAGAGCGGCCTTCAGAGTCTCAGGAAGAAAAATTCAGCACACATCCACAAATATATTTGTCTCCTAAAAACAATCCTAAATTTTAGTTACCTTTAGGTAATTGTTCAGGGTCATTGAAATATTCAATCTGCAGCATTATATTATTAGTACCTATGCAGCTACATTAAGAGCTCGCCATGACTTAACTTTTGATTTCACAGCATCTGGAAAAGAATAACAGAATGAGCAGAGCAATATTATACAGATGCAGTAGGTCAAGACTTCCAAAATGTGACTCATAACAGCACTTTGTAACATGGATATATCCACTGCTGTTTAAATACAATTGATATTATTGGAGATACTAATTATGTCAGATGTACAGGGCAATTTCAGTTTCTTCCAAGACTATTCCGTTAATCATTCAGGCCTCAGACTAACATGATACAATTATTTTTATTATTTCTGGATACATGCTCCAAAACACAGAAGGTACACTGTCGAGTTCATTCCCAAAGCACTATTTATCTATTTAACTGACGTCTAGTTCTGTACAGTGTGGAGCATCATGTCTATTGAAATGTCTTATTTATCAACCAGGGACTGGAGTGACCTCTTTGTGTTTTTAAAAAGTACAATAAATTATTGAAATTAGCCACAACTATTAATATTTTTCTCCAAGTGGTGGATATCTGATTTTGGAATCAAACTCTTCTGTCTCACTTGAAAACTTGATTTTATTTTGTTATTGATGTCTTGATTTTACTATCAATACTGGAGTACAGCCCACTTGCTAATGTAGCCCACAACATTTCCCCAGTGCCTGTCCTTAACTGTGAACTACTACATGGTCCAAAGCCATATAGAGAAGGAGTTCTGTCCTTTCTTGGGAGTTTTAAGTTTTCACTAGAAAATGAAAGCAAAGCCTTGAATTGGTCTCTAAAGCCACTGGAAACTCTCCCAAAATTTCTGCGGCATAAGTTGGGATGAGTCACATTTTGTGGTTCAGTGGGACGATGCCCTAAAAGCAGGGTTGTTTTCCATGATTAGTCTTACCACCAGCCTGTCTGTCAGGACTTCATTCCAGAGACAGAACTTTTCACTTTGTGGCTTTGGGGAGTGAGAAGGTGACGATTAAGCACTTAATGCCAGTTGCAAGGCGCTCTGCAGCTCTTTTTATGCTTTTGGTTTTCAGATGTTACAAAAAAAAACCTGACGGGAACTTCTATATTTTTTGTACAAATGTGACAAAATTATGGTTGAAAACAAAACAAGTCTTCAGGGGCTACGTTGTTTTCACAGAATATATTTATCTCAAGGTTTTTGGTTTGTTTGTTTTTCTATTTTGTTTCTGTGATTTTTAACTGTCAGCACTGTAGTGTACATAAGAAGTTTTGTAAAGAGGAAAAAAACGTGTAGTGTGGTTTCTACTTTAAATATGAGCCTAGCTAATAAAAGGTTCAATGTATGGAAAATGTTGTGGTACGGTCTGGTGGTTAAAAACTTGCATGTAGAAAAAAGAAGAATGTTCATATGTATTCTCAAAATAGTCTCATCAAACATGTTAAGCATGTGGGAAAACAGGATGGCTGAGGTTTAAAGATACTTAGTCTATATTGACGAGGTTCCATTTACGGGATTGTTCCGGGGCTGCCAGAGGTTCCGCCGGATGTCCCTCACCTTTCGCTTTCTTTGTGTTGGCATTCTAAACTCCAGTTGATTCAGGAAACATCCTCCGAGCTAGAACCGACAATCAAATTATATTAATCTTTTTTTTTTTTTTTTTTTTTGTCAAATTCTGATCACACACTCGACAGCCATTTTAATCCCAGAGCTCGCCTCCCTATGTCCAAGTTCCTTCCCGTGGCTATTTTGCAGAGGTACTGTCCCTGCGTCCTGCGCCTAGTGCTGCCAAAGACTATTGTGATTGGTTTAAAGAAATGCCAATAAACCAGAGCACATTTTTTCTCCTATCCCATGAATGTTGTGTGGACTAGCCAGACTAAAGGTACTCTGTGGAGTTTTTGACCACTAGTAGCGCTATAGAGAGGCGAAGTCCCTCCCCTTCGGACCTGAATTCGGAAAGAAATATGTCCGGTTTTGAGTGGGTCCCTGTTTGCTTGTATGCCATTAGTTTCATGCTATTCTGCTGATCAACACTTGGTGGCAATAACGTGTCAAATGTAGCAATGCAACAACAAAGGCAGTGAAGAAGAAAACCGCAAGCAAGCTAATGCTGTGTTACATTTACCTCTCAAGTCGTGTTCCAGTAACAAGTCGGAAAACTATTTAACGAATAGGTGGACTAGGTTAGCCATTGTTAGCAATACTAGTTGATAACAAAGCATTATGCTGTATTTTGCGCATGCAAACAAGACGGAAGTGCTTAATGGCTCTGACACACCAACCCGATAATCGGCCGTCGGACAGTCTGTCGAGGTCAGTGACTCGAGTCTGCTCGGTGTGTTCCGTGCCATCGTCCGTCGGAGGAGCCGTCGGCCTTCATCTTGGCCGACCTGACTTGCTGGGTCAGAGGGCGGGCAGTCGGACTCACTCCACCAATCTGATTGGTGGAGTGCTAACCCGTTGTGTTCTGAGGCACTTTATGGACCTTGGGGAGCCGACTGATCAGTCCGACTGCCTTTTCTGCCGACGGTTGGTGTGTCGGGCTGAACAGTATACTCGGAGCAGCCATGTTGGATGTGATGCCGATGATTGTCCGACAGGAAACTCAGAAATTCCGACTACCCGGTTCAACTGGAACGCACCACAACATGACTGTAACAATGCAGGATTTAGAATATTTTTTAAAAGATTTAAGATTTTAAGAATACACAATGTGTTTGGCTGAGAAACACTGAATGTAAACACAACTTTTACCAAACCCCACAGGGTATCTTTAACCTACAATAACTGTTTTGCCACTTGTGGGCAGCGGAAACAATGAATTGTAAACACAATGCAATCTTTAAATATATTCATATTGATCTTTTAATATCAATATAGTGATAAAGATGGTAAACAATTGGGTTTTTAGAGCTTTTTTGCTAAAAATGTCTGCTGTGGCTGAAACAATGCTCTGAGAGACCCTTTTTAAGAGCCCCTATTATGCTTTTTTTGGATTTTTCCCATCTTTTAGTGTGTTATATACAGTAGTTTTTTGTGTATGCAATAGATGTATAAACTACAAAAAAAACACAACGCCAAATGGAGCTTTCTCTCCCACAGACAGCACTTTTTCTCAACTGCCTAGAAACGCCTCGCCACCTTCCTTTTTGAAATTCCTCAATTAGTGATGTCACTGATTAAGAAAGCCAGCCCAGTTTTTCATATGTGCTGACCATAGGTCCTGCCTGAGCAAGCACAGCCTGCCCAGTGGCTTGTTTGTTTGGTTGACCCATCACAACAGAGTGGGCCAGCTGACCAATCAGAGCAGACTGGGGTTTTCAGGAAGGCGAGCCAAGAGATCAGACAGACTGTTTCAGACAGAGGAGCTGCAGCAATGGGCAGTATGAGAAACAAAATCTGTTTCTTGAACATCAAAGTATTTAAACCAATTCTAGTAGACCCCAAGAGTATAAATATGACGCTGAAAAGGAGTATAATGGGGGCTCTTTTAAGCACTCTGTGGGTTCATAACTTCAAGCAACCCTTTTCACATTCAAGTAGTTATGCTTTCTGTATAGAATATTGATTCTTTTTTATTTTATTTAACCTTTATTTATACAGGTAATCTCACTGAGATACAGGGTCTCATTCTCAAGAGAGACCCGCTAGGGACAATATGTTCTAGCTGTGTTATGGTGTAGGATTTGTGTCATGTCAATATCAGAAGTACCTGGCATTCAACACTTTGCTACCAACCTTATAGCACCTCGGTTTGTGTGATTGGTTAAAGACTAAAGACACCTGTGTGACCTAGAAAGAAAAACTCATTTTTAATTCTAAGTAGCCATACCTCCGTCTTTGTCTGTATATACCCACCTAGTATGTTTTCTCTCTCTGTATTGCTGTTATTCAAGCCACCCACTCCTTGCAGTCTGCAGCAATGACCTCAGCAGTTTTACCAGGCGAGATTTGAGCAGGCAACTCATAAACAACACAATGCAGTAGCCCCATAATTCAGGGCTGGTGTGTGTCAGGTCAAATAAGTCTCAAAACAGCCATTTTCCTCTTTATTCATTCTTTCCTACACTCTCTCACACACAGCAGGAATGCCAGAGGAGCTCAGCTGACCTTACCAGAGTGGGAGTGAGGCAGGAAGTTGGAGATGAGAGAAACAGAGTTTTGGAGGGACTACTCGGAAAAATTTCATTGAAACAGACTGTACAGTCTTTGAGCATTCACTCCTCACTCCAGTGCTAATTATCTAGGAACGGTATTAATCATCACTGTACTAAAACACTGAATGCAAGAAAATGCTTTACTTAACTCAAAGTACTAATACAATAAAAAAAAATAAAAAAAATACCTGCAGTAAAAATCCTAAATAAAATGATCAGAAAAAGTACCAAAAGTAAAACATTGGGTGTTTAAAGTTTATGTTTCTATGACATAAATTTGTATCTGCAAAGTATTCTGTAACTATACATGTCAGATAGATAGTAGTGGAGTAAAAAGTACAATATTTCACTCTGAAATGCAGTGGAAGTATATAAAGTGAAAATACTCAAGTAAAGTACAAATATCTCATGACTCTACTTAAGAAAAAGTACCTGAGTGAATGTACTTAGTTTCCTTCACCTCTGCATATTATATTTTGTGGGATGAGTGAAGGCTTAGTGAATTTTCAACAATAGCAGCTAGCATGCTAGCATCTCAGCTAGCCATAGCACAAAATGTTATGCCGCAGTGATTTGTCCTGCTGCTGTAGATGGCGGTGTCAGTATGGCTAGGGCAAACTGGAAACATTAATCTCATACACTTCAATAGCTGAACACTAACATTTTATAAAGTCACAAAAGCACTACAATATTTAAAGACTAACGTAGACCGAAAATACAAAGACTAGACACACACACACACACACACACACACACACTGCTGTTGGCTCTGTGCTTGCGTAACAGCACATTTCAGAACATGTCCCAGCAGGGTTTTCCCCCCACCCACGATACTTTGTTTTACATAGTCTGCAAATAATTTGACCTTTCTGAGTATGGCAACACTTGAATGTGTATTTATTTGAGACAAATACCCAGCTTTTAATATACAGAATCCATTCACTTTTTTAAAAGACGTGCAATAATGATCAAATACTTTCAATCTCAAAACACCTATTCCTTTTCAGTTTACCATAGTGCAAAATAATGCAAAGAATGTATTTGAAATAAACAATCAAATGGCACAAAACAAATGGCATACATGCCACAGTGTCAGCCGTACCATGAAGTCGAAATATGAAACGATGATGATACAATACTAGCTAGTAGAAAGTATTCTGATGCATGTTTGCACCCTAATAATTACATTTAATATACAGTAGTAATAACATGATCTTTAACATGATACATGTCAATGTGTTTTTTTCATAGCGACTGCGGAACTTGCATCTACAGTAATAACAGCTTACTGCTTTTCATGGGGCACATGATGATTTACATGGTACAAAAGAGACATTGTACAGAGTAGAGGGGGTAGCCTGTGGAAAAATCACAAGTTGTTCAAAGATGCTTTTATGTCCTGAACTCATTTCCTCGATCCAATTTCCTTGTTATTGCAACCAAATCAAGCTGTTGTACCGAACACCTCTAAATTCATAACTTGTGAAATAATATTTGGCCAACTACTCTGCACAGATCAGGAATGAAAAGAAAAGTGTTTGTGACTTAAATAAAGCCACACAATATCTAAAGCATATGGAACAAAAGGTACACTCCATGATTTGGTACCAAGAGTGATAGTTAATGTTCTGCAGCTTAAATAAAGGAAGTGGAGTCAAAATGAAATACTGTTCACATCCTCCCTGTGTGGCGATCTTTACGAGAGCAGCTGTGCTAGCATATATACATAACAATACTGAACATCTTCAGTTCAAGACAAAAGCAAACATTAGAGGATGTTAATGTTTCCTTTTAGTGTAGGCTTCACAGTAGACTTATGCATTTACAGTTGATCCCCTTCTGGCATTTTCTCTTTATAAAGAAAATGGAGTCATTTTGAAATGAATGGACAGACAGTCCAGGCTAGAGAGAGTCCCTGCCATGCTGAAGCTCTCACAGCATACTCCTGTGAGGTCTGTACACACTATGATTTAGATTTAGATTACATTAGATTTTTTTCAAAAAGTCTCTTATTCTTAAAATGAATACTAATATAATGTTTGGATTCATTTTTGAGCCTCACTCTTCTGGAAACATAATCAGGCCAAAGCAAAAGCTCCAATTTTCACAAAGTCTTGGTCATCCAACAACAAAAATAGTCTCAACCACTTTTTTTCCGTTGTTGGTGTAATGATTCATCGCTCTTAGGCCTCTCTCCTGTCAGGAAAGATATTCAGCCCCAGCTCCACCAGCGCCCCCAGCAACATGGTCCACAGTGGTATACACACAAAGGTCAGCTTTACATCAGCTAGCTTCTCCAGCTTGGCGCACAGCGTCAGGCAGAAGCCCAGCTTGAGCAGCATGGCCGTCAGGTACCAGGCACGCAGACGCAGGTCTGGAGAGCCGTTGCGTGGGTCGTACCCGGGCTTGCAACGGCCTGCCATCTTGATGGCAAGCATGAGGATGAGGATGCCATCAAATACCCAGACCGGGAGGAAGATGAGGAACCAGTTCCACTGCACCTGGAGGCAGAATATTATGCCAATTACACAATCAAAAGGTGTTTATTCACCATTTATATCAATGGGATGGGTCAATTTCTAACTAAGTTGGAGAAGAAAAAAAATCACACAGAAATCAAATTCAGTAAGTAAACACACCAAGGATTTAAAGTAAATGAACAATTAGGATATCTTGATTGAGTAAACAGTACTATTATACTACGTACTTACTAGTATAGGGTGGACAAAGAGAAGACTTACAAGAGACTGATGTATTAAGAGAGAAAAAAACCTTTACCTTCCCGTCCAGTTTCAGTACTAACATGATGAGGAAGACCAGGGTGAAGACCCAGGTCAACAAAACCCTCTGAGCCAGAGACATCTCACTGACTGGAGACAGATCAGAGGAGGAAACAGACAGACATCCATGGGATGGAGACAAAAAAAGGTCAGAAAAAAATCAGACACTCAGCATCACATAATTATGATGAATGTTTGGTCTATAAAGCATTTTAGCAAGAAACCCGACTTATAAGAATAGACAGCTACGTTGGAATAGCTGTTAAATAACGTTAGCTATTTAAAACATAGTATTGTTAACCACGTCATACAACATGTCACTAATAATAGCTAGGATCATTATAAAATTAATCATTTTCATTCATCGTCAGTTAGCGCATTACAATGACAGTTAGTAGCTATCCAATAGCATATAGCTAACCGGTTGGTGTTTCATTTCAGGCAAATTCTGACTAACCTTACTTCAGTGTATTTCTACGTCGGTGGCCGGCATTGTCTTCTCCCTGTAGGGCATACACCAAAACTCATAACGTTTCAGATAATTCACATAATTATCAGCAGACGGAGGGATTTTTGGGTCCGTTATCTGTGTTTGTCCCGCCCATCCTGGAAGCCAATTGGTCCTGGTTTTGTTACGTCATGTTTATTTAACGTCCATTACTGTGAGGTCTAACCGTAAAGTTTTTGCAAAAGCGCAAACTCGTTGTTATTATTTCCCTGTAGTGGGGTTTAACATCCACTAGAGGTACGTAACGTTCTTTCTATGTTTCTTGGTGGTTGTGTTTATATTCGATTTACAGTGCAAGTACATTAAACGGAGACATTTTGCTGTGGTATCTTGTTGCTTTTTAGTTAATTTGTTCATTGGAGTGACATGCAAGCCCGCCTTTCTTTCATCTTCTCGTTACTAACCGCCGTCTTAAAATGTAATGGCGCATTTACACGGTGGTTTACGGGCAACGGGCTGAAGTTGTATTTTTACAGTGAGAGGCTTGAAAGGAAAACGCTAATGCTTCAAACATCGGTGAGCAGCAGCAGACGCTGAGCATCTCTTCCAGACAGTGGACAAAGCTGGCTATCTCAGTGCACTATTAAATCACGTTAGGAAAGCACAGTTTGGGTTTGTGCGGGGACTCGAAGCTGTCGTCGCAGTAAAGGAGGTAAGACTGAGCGGCTGCATGTTGTGTTTGGACAGCATTGATCAGAATTGCAGAATTAGGGCCAGCTGTGTGGGCTCTTTGTGCCTGCCGGTAGCTTCACGCTAGCTTACGGTGTAGTTAGCATGTTATAAGCTAGCAGCAGCAGGAGGAAAACAGTCTGTGTGTTAACTGAACCATGAAGACTGTCTGAAAACACCGTGACTGCATCTACACGGAGGCTAGCTACACGATTAGCTGCCTTTAGATTGTTTTATAGAGCTTCACTGGTTCTATCCTTTTTAGGAGCGAAACACACGCACACACACACACTCACGTTAACTCTGTACTATTTTTGCTATAGTGTAACGTTACTGACACTAATGCACTTTAAACCATTATATTTTAGTCTGAACTAACCTCCATTAAATTATACTAGACCTGCAACTGCAACCATTATTTCCATTACAGGGTTTTTATATTTCCAGCGGAGCTGGGCAGGGCTAACGTTACCTTGCTTAAAATCCTAAATATATTTAATATAATTTATAAAACAGTTTTTACTCAAATCATCTGACCATGACACAAATGTCATGTATTTAATGACGTTATTATTGATTTGTGACTTTTTTCATCTACCAACTTAATTGGTCAGAAGACAAGACGCTGGTGCTTACCACTTTGGTTAAACAGTTTCTTGGGTTATCTAAGGTAATCGTCTTAGGTCACTATCCTTAAAGTATGCACAACATTGTATGGCTGGAAGATGCCTGAAAACCAATACATCTTGACATTTCAGAAGCTGGAAGAACTTAAATTATGGCATTTTTGCTAAAAACATTACCTTAAAAATGTATCAATTATTAAAATAGTTGGTGGTTAGTTTTACATCAGTTGACTAATGGATGTTTTAGGTCTAGGTTCTACTCTATTCTATTAGATTCTGTCACTCTGTCATGCTGTACTCCTCACTCCACTCTACTCTACTCTTGTATTCTGTTCTGAAGCCAGTGTTGGTTTTCTCAACCTATCTTCTGTCCCCGGGGTAGTGGTGAGGGGAAACTGTGGCAGGCTTCAGCTGGCGGTCAGGCACACAATTTGGCAGGTCATCTCATCTGATTATCCAACGTGATTTTTGCCAGCCTGTCTATTCCAGTGTCCAACTAACACTGTCATCGCTCTCCTAAATTTTTCACTGAAATCATAATTGAACCCTTAAATTAACCTTTCTCACTATTCCTGTACAAAGCCATAAGGTTGACATACAGCAAGGACAGTCAAATAGAGCTTAACATCTTTATACGTTTTTCTGTAAATCTGTAGTTTTTACGCACAATATGGATTTCTTGAAAATCAGAATATGTCTGTACAGGCTGAAGAAGAGGGACAGAATCAGACTGTATTTAATTAGAAAGTCCTGTTATTTCAATTTCAATTTCAAACCTTTATTTCAAACTCGGGGCCCATTGAGGGAGATCCTCATTTTTAATGGGGCTGAGTGCACAGCATGCATTTCAGCAAATAGACAATAACATTTAAATTACAACAGATAAAGTTGTAAAGCCGATCAGGTAAAGCCGACACAAGATGTGATTATGAAACAATGACACTAGCAGAAACAACTACCTGCAGTATCATCTACTGTTGCAGCTGTTACGTGACTGTGCTCAGACTGTAGCCAATAATGAATTTATTTTTTTTACATTTTGTTTTACCTGCAGACAGTTAAGGTCAGACATGTATGGCAGCACTGTGTAAAGTGGATTTTTGTATTTTAAGATTTCATGAAGTACTTTACTTTTTCTGAAAAGCAATTTATATTATATGTGTGTGTGTGTGTGAGTGTGTGTGTGTGTGTGTGTGTGTGTGTGTGTGTGTGTGTGGTTACATCATCAGCTGCAATGTAGTTATATCACAACAGACTTATGGCCTGCAGGGATATAATTCATACGAAAATAGAGCCATTGCAGTATTGAGTGCGACCAGAAACGTGACAGAGAAAGGTCAAGTGGCTTTGCAGTTGCTAAAGAAGTGCCAAGTTACGAGCTTAGCTGTACTGCAGTAGACTGACTGACTGTGTTAATGACAACGTGGGAAGTGTGTGTGTTAGGATGAGCCATTGTTGGTCAGTTTAAGTCTATGAAATCCAGTGTTACAGACAGGATTGGCAATCTACAGCAGGGCCACTTTGATTCTGGACCAGATCAGGCGTTCCGTTCCGTTTCAATGTGGTTTGTTGAAGCCAATACTAATAGTTTGTATTTGTATCATCATACAAGCATGCCTTTTTCAGAGAATACATTTAGACATAGGGTTGAGGAGGAAAAAGTACAGGTGTCAATAATAAAATGAATGATGGCCTAATTCCATTCAGCCGCTTCAGGGTCCTGGTGTTGTGCATGCTGGCGTGCTGTCATGGCTCACTGAGAGACTTGAATACAACAGAGCCATTGTTATTGTTATTAGTATCACATGTGCTTTTCCTACCATGACAATTCAGTATCTGCTTTGAAAAAGGCATATTGATACAGTTTTTTGGAGACCTACTGTAGGCACAGACACAAATACAGTAGATGTAGCACACCCACACAGGTGTTTTCAGTTATTTTGGTGGATTAAAGCTCTGTCCATGTTAAAGTTTGGTGGACCTATATTCTAGAAATTACGGAGGTCACCAGACATGCACTAAAAAGCTAACTGTAGCGTGACAAATGTGTCAGTCGAACACAGTCCATATGCTCCCACACAGTCCCAGACAGAAGAAGTCTAATCAGCCAAAATAAGTGAAATCAGCTGTGCAGATGTAGCACCTTTTTAATCTTTGAATTGATATGCCCTAGATTAGATTATTACACACACTGGAAACCCTTGTCCATACATGGATTTAGATGTAGTTATTAGTCTGAGTGACCAAATGAAGCATCTCTTTCCTGAATGACAGTGTCACACACACACACACACACACACACACACACACACACACACACACAGCTGTTGTTGCTTTGAATCTCAAATGTGATTGTCCCAGGCCAGACGGTCTTGACCGTCTCTCTCTCCGTTTTCCAAATGTCCAGCTCCTGTCTTTATTTGGCTGTGAGGACGAAACACCAGTCAGCTACATAGCCTGACGTGTGTGTGTGTGTGTGTGTGTGTGTGTGTGTGTGTGTGTGTGAGAGTTTGCAGCCCACCCCACCCCCCCCTTCTCTTTTTATCACTACTATTGTTGAGGATGCTGTTATCTTAAATAATAATGAGTGTGCATGTGTGTGTGCATGGCCCTGTATAGGTCAAGTGTAGTGTCATTTGAGCTTCTCAAGGATTCACCCTACATGATGGAAAACACAATCCCCATCTCCCACCACCCTTCTGTTTCACACACTCACTCTCAGAATCCCTTTACCGTTGATTGAGCAGCGTCCTATTTCCTGGGCATGCAAACAAACGCATACACACTTACTTAAATGCACACATACCCAAAACACCCGTGCCCCTCCTCGGCCCAGCTCAGAGATGTAACCTGCACCCATCATGAAATAGAGCACCCAGAGAGAGAGGTAGCAGCTCCTGTTACACATCACGAGTTACCAGACTCGTGTAGGAGGTCTCCTCTTGTGCTCATGTTTTTATTTAGACATCCTAGAGAAACACAACACCGATAGAAAACCAGCAGTCATAGGCAAGAGAAATTCCTCTTTCTCTGCTTTGCCTTTGATTTTGTCCTACTGTTTAAAATGTACTTCTGTCATTTGTAGGGCTTCTCGATTAAAAAATCATAATCACGATTATTTTGGTCAATATTGAAATCACAATTATTAAACACGATTACTCATTGACTTTTGGAGAGATGTTGCAATTATTGAAATGAAACAAACTGTGAAAAATCAACAGTGAAAACACCTTGAACTGTGAAATTTCCCTTAACACTAACCCATACTTTTCCCATTTTCTTTTCTTCATTCAGAACATAAGACAAAATAAGAGTTTACTTGCAAAAGGTAATGTGCAAAATAATCGTTTTTCTCGATTATTACTGTTTTTGTGAGCCAAAATCGTAACCTTCGATTATTTGCACAGCCCTAGTCATTTGTCCATCTGAAACAGCTTTGTGGTCAACACTGATAGAGATCAGTGCCCAAGGAGTTTTCAGCAGTATTAAGGCCTTTTTTTACACGCCAAATTTTTGCAGCTTTCCACCCATGAACCCTCGCACTTCCCTAAATTTAAAGTGGAACTATTATGCTTTTCCGTATTTCCTGTCATCTATCTAATAAACAACAACAGCTTTACAACAGCGTTGCTTCCAATGTTGGCTACATGATTGCTGGATATAAGCCAGGCACTCTATAGTTGCTGTGAGCTGTAGCCTACATTCACCACTTCTTAACAGAGGCACAACATAATGTAATCTCTGAGATTATTCAATGCGAGAAAATCTCAGAGCTGAACCGGGCAGTTTTCATCAGACTCACCCTGGGTCGGGTAAATTAAGTCTACTGCTAATGTACAACACTAATAACATTACCGTCGCCAAAATACCCCCGCTAATCAAATCCATACTTCACCGTTAACCATCAAACCACTAAACCTACATGGAAATGAACACCTCTGCTGAAGTGTTAAATTCGTTAACGATCATATGACAAGTCTCTCTCTCTCTCTCTCTCTCTCTCTCTCTCTCTCTCTCTCTCTCTCTCTCTCTCTCTCTCTCTGCACTGCCATGAGGCAACTGTCTGATTGCTCCACATTGTCATTGTGATATTTTGTGATTACATTCTGAATCTGCAACGTTCTCTGTCAGGTAAATATAGTAGTACAATGTCTTCCTCTGATGTAGACTTGGCCACTGTAAGTCAGTAGTAGGCTATACAGTGCAGTTGCATATTAAGTGGTTTGGGGTCCTTCTGTAAGTAATTTTGAGGTACAATTTGGTTTTGAAGAATTCTACAAGCAGCAACACCACAGGCCAAGCAATCGGCCGTTCCAAACTACTTTACTACGTTTCAACTACTAGGATCTATAATGTCATAATGTTGGATTTTCATGTTAAACGTGGCCAAAACTAATAATATAATAATGAGGTTAACGTATTTCAGAGAAATCCCTGTGAGCTAAAACATTCAGATTTCCATCTGTTCTGAACGCTCCGTTTTCAGTTTTTTTCTACTCTCGGCTAAGTGTTACGCTACTCCAAGTCGGTCTTCTATGATTGGTAATCTGCTCCAGCCAGGCAGGACTGAGCTACTGCAGTGTTTACATAGTGACCATATGACACCGTTGTCTTGCCTTTTATAATGATTGTCAGATGAATTGCAATTGCAGATAATCATTAGTTGCCGCCGTACTTCAGAGATACAGCTGGCAGCTGGAAGAAGTGTCTAAAAGTTAAACAGAGGGTAGGCAGTACTTATCGCACTAAAGTACTTAAAATATTGACTTATCTAATCTTATGCAGAAGAGTTTACTGTACGTACACACCGCCGCCGACTTGAGCTTCTAAAGATACCGGAAGTCATTAATTTTCAATGGAAGCTGAAGTCCTGCACGGATCAACCGCTGGCGGCTGCTCCCTCTGCCTGCATTCTGCTGCGGTTCAGCGGCTAACGAGCGAGTTAACTAACAGACACCGCTGCGACCAACAACCAATACAAATTCTGTCATTATATATATAATTTATAAAAGGTTTCTAGTGTCAATGTATTGGCCGTGCAGTGGCTGGTGTGCTTTTTCCATGATCGAACATAGAATGCTACTACGTCAGAGCGGCCAAAGCGTCAAACAGCTTCCCCGTACTTTTTGACAAGCGTCCTTGACAGGGCGGCCAGAGCTTCTTTGCAGCTCAAGTCGGCGGCGGTGTGTACGTACAGTTACATAACCACTGTCAGTTCGTCCTGATGTAACTTTTGTTAGCAGATTCTGATCTGCTCTAAAAGACTTTCTATTCTAAAGACCTGAGTTGAGCACAAGGGCCAGGTGTTATTTGGCATGGTTTGATGCTACCAACAACACCATCCTCTAGCTTAAGTACAGATAGATCTATATTTTATATATACCTACACTATTTAAATATTAGGAGTATGATGGAGCTCCGGTGCACAAAAACAATCCAAATACATGTTTACATCTAACTATAAATCAAGGAATCTGCGTGTGTCTCCGAGGGCACAGTACAGCAGCAGGGGCGGGGAGTTGCGACATCTCTTGCTACACCCCTTATTGATGCCGTTCGCTGGCTGTCGTGCCAAAAAGTGGTCAACTGATTGCTGTCTATCCTATGTATCCTCCTGTGGCGGCTTCTCCAGCAGGTTGAACCGGGCTCCCTCTTTCCCCGCCCGACCCGCATCGCTACCTGGATGTGTGACAGCCAGATGAAAAAAGGGTATGTGCCGGATCTCTAGATGAGCGGCAGCCGAGCCGCTCCTGATTAACCCGTGCTTATGGTTAGATAAAGTTGTAAAAAAAAAAAAAATCTGGGAACCAAGCAATCAGCCCGTTCTGATCCCTAAAAGGACACTACACTAGTTGAATATAAATGTGAATCAGCTTTCAGACACACACTTACTACAATTATATAATAAAAATACACATTTTTAAAAAAAACATTTCAGGTCTGAAAACTCACTAAAAACTACCCTTAAGGTACGGACACACAGAGCCCGATGTTTGGGCAGAAAAGGCAGTTGGACTGATCAGTCTCCCCGAATTGGTCAAAAAAGTACCTCAGAACACACCAAAGCGACGAGAGGTAATACGTCTCCATAACAGCAGGCGGCGCTAATCTGTATTGTCGCCCAAAAATGAAAAAACGGCAGCTGATTAGACGAACGCGTCACATGGGTCTTGTTTCTCCGGAAATTCAAAGACTGTCATGGCGGCTTGTTGAGAATACGATCTCATATTGTACTAAAATAGTTCACCGAAACGTGTTTCTGAAAACATTTTAAGCGAGAAATAGGCCATGCAGTTGCTGAATCTGTCTTCATCTCAGATCAACAAAGGTCAGTTTACAAGATTTTTGTCAGATTTTGAGAGACTCAAGTTACGCTCATCGTTTCCGGGTTAGCACTCTACCAATCAGATGAGTCATTTGAGTCCAACTGCCGGCAGTGCCCGCCCCACCGATTATACGTGTCAAATCGGCCAAAATGAAGGACGACGGCCCCTCGGATGGACGATGGCACGGAACACGCCGAACCGACTTGAGTCACTGACCTCGCCAGACTGTGCAACAGGCGATTATCGGCTCGGTGTGTCCACGCCCTTTAGATGATTAAACGTGTCATTTAAGTTTCCTCTTTTTCTTACCCCCCCCATGAAGGCAGCATTAAGCCACATGAAGATGAGACACACACACACACACACACACCGCATTTATGACTCAACTTCTACCACTGACGCTCATTCACATTAACATTCATACATTGGCTGCAAGAGACATTACATACACTCAACCATTTCCTACTCGCACAAAGACACCCATGCATGTACGCACACAGCCACAAAAAGAGCCCTCATGTAAACTGTGGCCTACACAATACACACTGTCTTGCTTGACCTTTTTCTCTTTCTTTCTGTAAATGGGTCAGTTCAGGCAAACTACTGGTCAGACAGACTTGGCAAGCCTGATGGCTGGAGACCCTGCTTGTGTGTGTGTGTGTGTGTTAGCGTGCGTGTGCTTGTTGAATTCTTTGAGAGCTTTGTAATGCGTTGCGTTTTGTGAACGTTCTTGCTGACGCGAGTTTTCTGATGAATAAAAACATTACAACCTTTTTTTAAAATATATGATTTGAGGTCAGAAATGTAGCCTCAAATCTAGGAGGTTCACAGAAAAATACTCCTTAGACATACGTATATTCTGGTCACAGGATTCATAGACATTGTAAGGAAAACGGCTGCGTGTGCGTCTGTTGTCTCAGCTCTGTTCCCTAAATACCCCCTAGCAAACCACATGTGTATTTTGGGAACACCTTGAATGTGTGGTTTTGGAAAAAGTGTGTTAAGAAAGAACTCAAACAGCCTATTTCTTCTTGTTATGTATGTCATAAATAATAACTTGGGAGTTTACAGCTAATCATGTGTATGAAGCCGTATTAGGCAATAGCATGTGTCTGTGTGTGTTTTTTGTCTGATAATGTGTTGGCATCCCACTGGTATGAAGAGGGGATTTCGAGGCTTTAAACAGGGAGGATCCGCCTGTTTTTGTCTTATCACTGTCTCTGCATGGGGAGGATTTAAAGTCTTAAAGCTGTCTGAGAGTCTTTTGAGAGTTAAAAACAGAAAACATTGCTGTTTGTGGTCCAACTCTGCTAATGATGGGGTGTTGTTCCGATCGGTTTGTCTGTCTAGATAATCTGTTTTTGTTCTCTCTGGTCGTGCTTTATTTGTTCACAGCAGTTGTTGCCCTGCAGTAATTGTACACCGATGCATTTTCATTATGGACTTTTTAACGGTAATTATTTTTCTTCATTTAAGTCACTTTCATATGTTCTGCTCATTGCAGAGCTAAATAGTTTGTCTCTGTTTAGAGCAGCAAAAAAAGTGTGTGAATATGTGTTCAGGATGGGCGGGTTATGTGTGAATAAGAAACTCTTCCCCTCTCGGAATACGTTTCTTGTTTTCTCACCCTCCGTGGTGTTTGCTCTTTACAGATGTCCTCCTTCTTCCTCTCTTTCTTGGTCTGTTCATTATCTTTCTTTCACCGCCTCTATCACCTCTTCTCAGTCTCTTTGCATGTATGGGTAATAGTTATAATCGTAGACAGAAGCAAGCAAGAGACTTTCTTCCTGTTGCTTAAAATGTCTCTGGCCTTCTGGGGCAAAAACACACACACTCACACTCACACTCACACACTCCCATTCGTGCAACCTTATGAGCAGTGTGCATGCAGCATTTGCGGGTGAAGGAACAGGGTTCTTTGCAGTTTTTGGCATAAGTCAGCTGTTTGTTGTGTGCATGTGCTCAGTTAATACTATTAGCAGACTTCTGTGCTTGAAGTTGAAATTGTTCACACTCAGGGTAGAAGATTTTCTCTACTTCCTGCTTTCAAGTTTCACGTTTCAATGGCGGCTTTGAACACACGGACATTGACATACTCGTACTACTACTCCTCTGTTTGAGGTGGCGATTTTATGCTGTCAAACAGTCCTGTAGTATGACACATACACATTTCTTTTAAGGTAAACTGCATCACAGCAGTCTTCACTCTTAAAGGTTCAAACTTTGAGTGTAAGGTTAAGGATAAAAAGTTTTAAATGTCAAGTTTGAAAAGCTTAGGAGAGGTGGCAAACTTAATTTATACTTAAAAATGTAACTTTGCCACATTCCATTGGATTGAGTTATTTTTTTAACCTGTCCTATATAAGCATTAGAAATTTGCTGTAGTCAAATGTAACATTACTTAAAGGAGTCTCTTTTCTTTGTTCTCAGTGTCAACTACCTTCCATTCCTTTTTTTTCTTTTTCTTTTTTTTACCACAACCAATAAGCTCACGTCCACCACCAGAACATCCGGTTTCAAAGACAATTTACTGTAATTTCACACTGCAGACCTAATGTACACTCTGAACTAGGCTTGGGCTGGTGTAAACATTTTCAAACCGGTTTGATAGGAAGCCTAACACCCCACCTAGTCTGGATCAACTGAAGTACATTTCCAGGATAAAGCATGACATCCGGCGCTTAAGTCTAGTTAGTTTAAATGGCTCAAATTACTGTATTGTGGGAGTTAACTTCATTAAATGTTTTATGTGGTGTTTTCTTTTGCAGGATTCAAATTTCCCCATTTCTTTCCCCAGACCATTTTGCAGCTCCACCGTCTTTGCGACCGGAGCACGAAAGCACCGATAGTTAACCCTACAAACAATATCGCCGCAATATCAATATTGACTTATTTAGTAAAAAAATATCATGATAATGTCTAATCTGGACACGTGAATGGAATGCAGCATTCAACACAAGCACTTCTTCAGTTGAACTGTGTGCGCTTGTTTGTCAGTGTATGAGCCTGTAACCAATCCCTTACACACCAAACCACTGCAAGGGATCCAAAAGCCGTTCCCAAATCTTTCCCGGAATATATGTGTCAGTGTCAGAATGTGATTCAGTGGTAACAACCAGCTATAACACCACTATTAGAGTAATACTCATTCCCAGGTCAGTTAATTGAAAGACTGTTTGTGTATATGTTGGGTGTCAAGGGAGACAACATGTAACAGTGACAGGTCTTATTACTTTTGTGTGTGATTTAAGAGCAAAAAGATCAGAAGAAGATATACATTTTGTGATCGCCTTCACTCAAATCAGCTTAAACTGTGTGTGTGTGTGTTTGTTCCCCTCCCTAGTCAGTTTTCAGGACACACCTTCCAACCAGGTAAATATACCACAGTCGTCCTCCTTATTACTCACACTTCTCTCTCTCTCTCTCTCGCTGTGTTATGTGTTTTCAGTCTAAGATGCCCTAGGCTGGGAGAAGGGAAATGTAAATGGCTTCCAAAGTAAAAGATGCTGTGGTGTGGTACCAGAAAAAGGTAAGACGCTGTTCATTTCTTGCATTTGCACGCTGGCTTGGTTCTTGCATGTCAATATCTGAGCTAGTTGTATTACATTCTTTTTTTTAAAATCACATTTTTGCAGTGTATGTTAAATATTTTAACTCCTTGCATCTACACTTTGGGAAAGGTGTCACTCTAGAGAGCCTTTCTCTACATTATTTACTAATTCTGAATTGAATAAGCAGTCTCTTCCTGCAGAAAAAAATCCTTCATCAGCCAATGAATGTTGTTGAGCCTAGTTGTCTACGCATGTGTTTACAAACGGATGTACAGATGTGCATCGATATATAACAAATGCCTAAAGACGAGTCTCCTCAGACAAAGAAAATTGCATAGAAATATAGCACACAAGGCTTGCCTAAAGAGTAAAGACAGCTAAAAAGAAGAATAAGGTAAAATACATTGAGTGTTTGTTTGACCAAAAAAAACATAACAAATAAAACTCGGTAGGTTTTTCTGAAGCTTTCAGCTGCATCTCAGTTTTCCTCAGCTGAGTTTGCTCAGTTGTCATTACCTAAATGTGGAACTTTGGGTATGACAATCAGCATACAGTTCTATCAAAGAAATTTTATAGTGACAAATGGGTGAGATTTTACTACTACCACGAGTGGACACAATGGGATGCTATCAGAGCGTATGCACAGAATGCTGAACTAATTGACTTGATATAATATTAAAAAGTACAAGACACAAACCTTGTGCCTAACCAAGAAAAAAGGAACACAGGGTACATATAACTTATGTTTAGTCATAGAAGTTTAAAGTCTTAAGTTTTCACACCTAAATGTTTTTTATTCAGTTTCTGCAGTTATTGCACACTAGAGCCTCGTATATAGGCCAATCCGTTACATAAACACATACACAAAGATTTTTGATAGGAATTTCTTACATTAGTTATTTTTAAAGAATTGCAACCCCAATTGTTGTTTGAAAGTCTTCTGGTAGACAAACTTTTTACCTATCGCCAGGCATACAGATATCAATATATCTGCAATAGACTAATATTGATTTATCGGTCTGGCTCTGTGGTGCACTGCAGAAGGCATATCTATTTCTTAATTTTTCTCCCTTAACACAGAAAGTGAAGATATAGAGTTGCAAAAAAAAGTCTTTATATTTGAGTGTGCAGACTAGTTTTGATACAGTATTTTGGCAATGACCTCTTGAGTGCTGTCAGCAGCGGCAGCAGAGTCGAGCCATTCGGCACCGTGTGAAACCAGGCTGGTGTTGTGTGTCTTCTTGTTCCATGGTCTCAGATATCAGATCCTCTGCTGGACTCCAGCGCTGCTCCCCCTGCAGCTCTCAGCTTACACACCCTGTCTGTCCTCACAAACCTGCCTGTCTGTTATTATGATCATCTGTCTCTTCTTAGGCCTCTTCTGCTCGTCTATCTGCCTGTTATTATTTCTCCATGACCTCTCTGTCTCTATATGTCTGTTTGCCTTCTTGTCTGTCTGTCCGTCTATCTGTCTCTGATCTTCTGCTTGCACCTGGCATACGTAGATTGCGACCTAAGCTTTCACTGGAATCAGCTCACACTCAAAATTACTTCTATGAGAGGTTACAGACTTTAATTGAAGGTCTAAACTCTTAAACACTGCTGTCTGCATGAGACAAACAACTATTTCCCCCAGCTTGGCTTCTTTATTTTGGTTCTTGAATTAGTCCTACATTTAATTTCAGGTAACGTTAAAAAAGGTCTTAAGTCCTCAATTTCACCTTTTCACCATAAGATTAGTCTTAGGAACTAAATTAAAAATCAATGTTTTCTTAAAAATAATTCTGTGTGTGCGTGTGGCTGTGCCTGTCTGGGCAGAGGCATACCATGATGACAACTTCTGAGTCATGAATGAGTACACCCTTTTTAAGGTGCAGATCACCTGCCTCTGCCTCTGACTGTCCTCGGGGCTTCTTTAGCTCTATTCAGTGTTTTTTCACTCCACCTAACTAAACGTAAAGGAGGTGAAACACAGACACTTTGGTTTGATAGACGTCATAACCAGGGCTTTCTTTCTTGTCTTTGCTGAGTCACCAGGACAGAATGATTTGGTTTATCTCTAATGATGAAAACCTATTGTGTTTGGTAACCTTGGCTTTTGTTAGTGGTGGTGTCATTTTGATCAGAATCCCTCAGATTATGTTGTAGATACTGTCAAGAGTGAAGACTATGGATTGGTCTCCTTCTATTAATTTGTTTTAAAGTCTCTCAGGGATTTTGGGGGGGTGACTACACACAACAGCAAGCATGATCGGTCTGCAAACGGTAAAGCCAATGTGTTACCTCATTTGACCGAAATCTATGCATTTACCTGTTATTTTTGACAATTTGATAAACAAAAATGTATATTATGCTTGAATGAAATGAAACCCAAATTAACAAAACCATTTCAATAAATCAACGGTACAGTCCCGTACAGCCTGACTTTCGAGATAAAACTGAGAAAAGCTTTCAAGTATATGTTCTGTTTGTTCAACGGTTGTTTGGTAAATTGCTCTTAAACACATTTAGAGAGGATTTGAATTGCTATTTTTATTCTGAATTCTTATCATTTGGGTGCTGGTGATTTTCCTTTGGGGGCTGGCTAAAACCTCTTTGGGGGGTGCCAAAAATTCCTCTGCAGGAAAGAACCTGGTCTCTGAAATGTGAACTTTTGCTAATTTTATTATGTTAAAGAAGGAGAATTTACTTGTGATAATCCACAGAACATTTTATGAACACTGGCACTGTTTTCTACTAAAGAAATGATCCTTGTAAAAACTGAATGTTCAGGGCACTATCCAGAGGAATGGTGACACTGTTCCTGAAAAAACATTTATTTTGTGGTGTCTTCAAGTCAGACACCACGCTGTTTAAAAAAGTGGCTACATTTTGAGTCAACCTTTTTCTCTCTTTCTCCCTCAGGTTCTATTAACTCACGCTACAGGTTAATCTAGTACAAGGTGATGCAGAGACTACATTACTTAAAAACAAAACCGAACCACATCCCTAGCACATCTTTTCTGGTTTTGCCCTACAATATACAAGTTTTAGACTGAAATTTATGAGTGGCTCTCAAAAGCCCAACCACAACTTGGCCATTTTTGGATGCTCTGCAGAGACTTTTGAGCTGCTGCACGACATGCAACTTGCTCTGCACGTAGAATATAAAATATATCCTTCTGACTTGGAATTCTACCACTCCACCCTGCATAAATGGTTACAGTGTCATAATACCCCACATCCATGCCTTACCTGTCTGGATACATGAGTGGGTAGTAGTGCAGGGCTAAACGCTAACTTTTTGAAGTGGTTGCCGGCTTGGTAACCAGGCATCAGGTTTTGGTTGCGAAATTGACAAATCAGTTGCCATGTTTTAAACTGCCTATATTTGGAGCAATTTATTTCTTATGTAACTATACCACACATTTTAATAATTGAACAATGAGATAATGGCTTGCAATGTAATTTCCCATCCCTCTCAAATAGGAGTGCAACGGATCCCAAAACTCACGGATCAGATCACGGTTTTGAGTCACGGATCGGATACATTTTTGGATCAGCACAAAAAAGGGGGGATTATCAGCATTAAAAATGTAATAACAATAACTTAACAATAATTACTTATGTCACCAGTAAATTGCTGTTAAAAGGAAGAAAGGGGAAAAAAAAACAGATGAGAAAATGGTATTTTACAATAACATGGAATGCACCACAAGGTTTACCAGTAAACGCAACATTTTGTCCCGTCAGTGTTGTTTTTCAGACAACAGCAGTGACCAGTGCTAGTTTGTCTGTTAGCTCATAGTTTTAGCGGCAGACATCATTTAACTGTCAGCATTTTAACCTGTAGCTAATGGTAGGCTAACATTACCTGCTGTGTAACGTGTTATTAGTGTTTACTATTGTGACATGCAGCGACGTTTCTGTTGCCTCTAATATGGGTTTCGGACCATCAGAGAGCAGCGCAGACATTTATAGCTAGCTAGTGGTACCGTAATGAGGCACCGAAATCCGCGCTACTATTTCGTCCGGTAGATACCGGGCACCGGTGCCATATTAGCACGGGATTTTAACATGCAGCGTTAACGTGAACAGATAATTGCGTTGCCTGTATCTTTTTCAAAGCGGTTACGCAACAGCTGAAATGTTGTGTTGCGCACGAACGTAGTGTTTAAACTTTACGGAGACATTCCAAATAAAATATTGACTTCTTTTGAAATAATTTTTCCAGTTTTGTAAGTTATGATTTGTTTTTATATATTAAAAAAATACACAAATATTGAACAGGTGGTTGCCAAAGGGGGCAACCAGAGACCACGACTCAATCTGGTTGCAACCGTTACTGTCGAGCCCTGTAGTGTTTAACACGATTCATTTATTCATGTTACTTTATCGTGCTCCCGAAATGTTACAAATGTGACAACATTTTGACTATTTATGTAATCTTGTAAACCGCCTGGCACCTTTTATTTATTTTGTTCTGTTTGTGTTCCATTTAGTTTTGTATCTTCTTTGTATTGTTTTGTATGTCCTTGAAGCTGAACTTCCCGTCTACTTCTCACCAGCCTACAGGCAGTGCCCCGTATGACTCACAGTATGTTTCTGATTGTGCTATGTCTGCAGACAGGCTTCTTATAGACTCGGTGTTTGTGTGGAAGCTGCTTTTGTTCTCACCACAGCGCCTTGCCAAGCCCATATTACAGTGAAGACGTATGCAGCCATGTAGTCTAGATCTGTTACAGTACCAGGCAGACTTACTTTTTTTTTGTCTGAGGCATGCTTACTGGCCAATGGCCAGCTTCTTATGGCATGTCAGTGATATATTTAAACTTAAAAAGTTGCACTGTAATAAATTAGCTTATGTGTGGTGGTGGCTTTAAGTCTTTAAGACATAAGCATAATAGTTCATGACCTTAGTATGTGTGTGAGATCTGTGCACTCAGAGCGAAGAGTCTCCGTGAAATGAGTTTCTATATGGAGAACATGACTATATTTAGAGTAGGGGAATTAATAAATAGCTTCATATGTTATTTATATAGTATATATTTATATGTTCATGCTTATTTGGTCAAGGCTTCAGTTGTAGGAAACATGAGTGTACATTTTCCTTTCCATCCATTCCAAAATATGAGAAATCACACCCTTTGTTTATTTTCTAACATTGTATAAACAAAACAATTAATTGAGAACATTATCGTTAGATTAATCAATTAGGATAATAATTGTTAGTTGCAGCATTTATAATTATGTTCAGATTTTCTGTAAAATAAGCTGATCTAGACCTGGAAAGATTAGTTGGTTAATTCATTGGTCATTCATTCATTAGTCAGAAAAACGGATGAGCAACTCTTTTGATAATTGTTTGTTTAAGTAATTTCCAGCCTCTATTTTATGAGGATTTGGTGCTTTTGTTTAGTCTAATATGATAGCAAACTGAATATATTTCGGTGTTGGACTGTTTGTGAAACAAAAGACATTTGAATATGTGGCCTTGGGTTCTTTTGAAATTGGAAAAAAAATGTTTTCCCAATTCATTGATAGGTAAAATAATCAGCATCATCTTATGACTTTATTGCTGAACCCGTGACTGCTAACAAATTACCTGTACAACATTTAATCAGTTTTCGTATGACGCTCAACAAGCAGAAAAATCTCCGTTTAGCAGCTAGAAACACAACAGGACATTTCCGAAGCGAGTGGAGAGTTTTCAATCTGACACACACACACACACACACACACACACACACACCTGTCTGAGCTGAAAATAGAACTTACACACTCTACAGCAACCCCTCTCTGTGTCCGTTGCCATAGTCACACATGAAAACAACAGTAGAGGGTTAATTTGCACGTCACAATCAGCTGCCTGACCCACATTCCTTTTTAAATCATCTTTCACACACTTCTGTGCAATTATTTGTTTAATTGATAAGTCCACTGACAGCAATTTTGATAACCAGTTAATTGTTTATCCAAAAAAAAGACAAATTGATACATAATTGAACATAATCACTAGTTGCACCCCTCATTTGGATTCATTCAGTCCTTAAACTTTCCATTCGTTGCACAAACCACTCTAAACTGAAAGCAACCTTGTACGCACACTAGCAGTGCCTCTGTGCGTTTCAACGGGTGGTTAATCGGTGTGCCAAAGCTCACCACACATAGACAGGCGTATGTAAATAGGAGTTCCAAAAATTGAAATGGACGAGGGATTTTCCATCACACCCTGTTCCACAGTGGAGAGTACCGATGTTTTAGATGAATAGGGAGACATAAAACATATTTTGTTGATTTATTTAACTTGACTACAGCCATAGAGTACAGAAGGAAAGGACTTTATATAAAAGCGTTATATATCCAGTAGTTTCCAATAGTTTTAAGGGCCTAATACCAATGAATTTCCAAAGATTTGAAAACCCAGCACCTGAGCGAGCCACATTTGGGTTCACAGCCCAACTTATGAGTAAATCTGTTGGATATTAATTGATAAATGTTTTTAGTCTCTAAGATGCTGGAACATTTGGAAAAAGGCCTAATATAAGTTCCCAGCGCTCAAAGTGCTGCTTTCGAAGTAGTCTTATAACAAAAATCTTCAATTTACAATAAAGTAAAACGGAGAAAAGCAAATCCTCATTTTGTGAAGCTCGAACCAGCAAAAACGTTTGTTTTTCAGAATTTACTAAGCTAGTCTATAATAAGATATAGCAGATGGATGACAATAATTAACACGGATGAACAATTATTGACAGCTGATATGCATTAATGTGTTAAACCTTATGAATGTCATTGTCAACTGTAGACACGCACTTAAACACAAACCTCCTAATACTTTGTGTGTGTGTGTGTGTGTGTGTGTGTGTGTGTGTGTGTGTGTGACCCCCTCCATTGCAGAGGCAGTTGTTATATAACTCTGTTGCTCTCTCTCCCTCCCTGGATCATCCCTCCATCCGTCACCATGGTGACCCCAGCACTGCCGCAGCGGCACACGTGGCCCCGTCATCTTCCCTTCTGGTGCACTCTTGGTGCTCAATTTGCTTGTCAAATTGCCAAAGTCTTTGATTTATCTCATTGAAATCAGTGTGCCATTTGAACAAGAATATTTAACTCATGACAGTCACTAAAGCGTGCGTGTGTTGAATAGGTTGAATGATGTGGAAAATTAGCTGTCAGCCCAAATGTCATACAGTTGATCAGTCACTCAGACAGATTTAATGCTGTGCGGTGCTCAGAATAGCCCATTTGTTTGCAACTGGTGGAGCCTCAGGATCCACATTTGTCAATAAGTCACAGCCCAGTCATAATGTCAGATTTTAAATTGCAATTTATTTTGGGAAATGAACAGAGGAGTAATCTACAGTGGCTTATTGCAGCGTAAAAAGACGAACGGGGGCAAAACTTCCAATACAAAAAACAAATCGGAGGCAATAGCAACTGCTGTTAATTCCTGTTGCAGAAATTTGACTTAAGGAGACAGAAATCACTAGTTGGACAATTATGAAGTAGTGGTGAGCTCTGGAATTGAGGAGAAGTGGAAAGTGAGTTTCCCTTTAATGTACATCCTACAATAACCTGCGTGTCAATTTTACAAGAAATGGCCAAACAAAAACCTGAACTATTCCGGCATCTCTGTCTCCATGGCGTGGAAAAGGAGGCAGGATGGACTCTAATAGCTGTTTTGTAGCTTTCGATTTCATCATCAGGTAAAATATGCAGCTGCTTTGCTAAAAAAAGAGGGGAAAAGAAGAAATGTTACTTTCTTAAATTGTTTCAGGTTGGCCGCACGTTGGGCCAAAATCTTTAGTGTACAGCTGCTCTGGAGCTATCGACTGCATCACACGGTGCTCAGTTGTCATGAAATTAGAGATTTTAAAATGTCCATGCTTCTGACCACTTCAAATTATTGAAACGGTCCCTTTATTAACTGTTAATCCTTTTGTTTTCGCAGACATGCTGATAAACAGCTGCATACACTCATAGGACACAGCTACTTTCTGGCAAAACAAGTTGAATAAGTTGTGTGCCAAGTTAACAGTTACAGAAGTTTAGGCATTTGCTTTGATTTGACCTGGAAAGCAGTAATTGTGTTATGTGACCTGCCACATGCAGGTCACACAACACAGCAGAAATCAGTATTTCAAAATGAAAGCAAAGCCTTAAAAGCGTGATACGTGTCAAAATAAAAGCTGTGCAGGACGACCCATCTCTAGATCGGGGTCAGACGTGGGCACGAGCACAACGTGACTCACTGCCTGACCCACATCTAATGCTGGTATCTGGTGGTTAACACAGAGCTGTCACAAGGCACCGGGGCTGTAAAAGTAAAGGCACAAATACATATATATATGTATTTGTATATATATGTATATATATATATATATATATATATATATATATATATATATATATATATATATATATATATATATATATATATATTTTTTTTTTTAACTATCCAGAAGATAGAGTGATATATAAAGTAACCCTTTAACGGACATTATAGACACCTTTCTCCTCTCCACCCTTTTTCTTTCTCTTTATGTTCTCTTGTCTTTGACCCCCCTCTTCCTCCCTCTTTCTCTCTTTCTATCCATGTTAAATGAAGTCTCATTAAAGTTGCAGACTTTCCACTGGCAAGATTGGGGGGTGACCCAGACTAGATGCCTTGGACACACACACACACACACACACACACGCTAATCTGCTGAGGTCAGATCATCAGATGATCCTATTATGTCTATAAAATCGCACACGCTGTAAGAAAAAAAAAAAGAAAAGCAACCAAATTGTGACTTGAACCTCCCAGTATCCATTTTTGCTCCTTCATTTTCAACAGTCGAAGCAGAGTATTCTCTGCTAATCGTAACTGTGTGGATTAAAACTCTGGCAGGGTGAAGTTTGTACAGATTGTACCTTGCAGTGTGTTCGTTTTGTACGCGTACTTCCAGGCCAGTCTGGGCGAAGTACAAATCTGTCTTGTCCCCACGTTAACGGCACTTTTTGTCCATCTCTCTGTCGTGCTACGCTCATACAGACACACTGTATACACAAGGATTTGTCAAACATCTACTTCACTGTGTGTACCTAGCCTCATGCACACACGCACACTTTCTCCTCCCCACTCTGATGATCTATTGATCTCTGTGACAGGTGCTGCATTAATTTCCCAGAGTCACACCCTCCTCCCTTTACCGCATGTGTGGAATGTTGATAAGGTAAAAAGTAAACAAGAGAAGGAGACGGTGAAAGTAGGCTTACTGTAGATAACTCATTTTTTTATCCATTTGTTTTGTTTTGTGTTTCCAAAAAGATACCAAAAAATGTTACCAAATTTCGGGGGAATCGTGTATAAAAAGTATACACTGGACATCTAGAACATGGAGTCTTGGTTGAATATTTAACATATATGTAGCTTCAGTGATAACTAACAATTTGGTACAGAATATGTAATATTGTCAAAAGATGTGGCCCAAGAGGATTTTTTTTAAAAGCTACTTAAGGGGTGTTTTAACGTGTGAAAACTGTAAGAATTAAACACTGATTGATTGCTAAATAAAAATTTATGGTGAAAAGATTCATCACTATGCATGTGACACAGTTGTAAACTTGTTTTATGAGATTGTGACAGCTCCAGTTATGAAGCAAGAGCTTTAAAAATCTCTTTTTATGATTATTTTTGGGGCATTTCAGCCTTTAATGGAAAGGACAGATAGATATGAAAGGGGAGAGAGGGGGATGACATGCAGGAAATCGTCTCAGGTCGGAGTCGAACCCTGGACCTTCTGCGTCGAGGCATACACCGCCATATATGTGCGCCTGCTCTACCTACTGAGCTAACCCGGCCACCATGCCAAGCTTAAAAATCCGTTGTTCTGGGGATATAAAAAAATAATGATACTGATGCAGCTAAGGTGCGCTGGCAGTTCACTTTGTTCTCAAGGAGATTATTTTTTACTTTTCTTTAGTAAATGTAGATCCTTCATTGAGGTGAAGCTTGTTAGTGTGTCTAAGAAAACCTTTGTTGTGGTTCGGATCATTATTCCTCTTCCTGTTAACACCGAGAACGTGACGTGTGCAAGACCTCTAGAAATGAAAACCTTACTCTAGCTTTCCTCTTATTCATCATTGATCCTTACTCTTGTTTATTCTTCCAGATTGGCGCCTATGACCAACAGATATGGGAGAAATCAGTGGAGCAGCGAGAAATAAAGGTATATTTGTTTCATTTTTAGTTTGCTCCATGTTTCTGTTATTTCACTTTTTTCCATTTTCCTGTTTGTTTTTTCTTTCTGTGTGTTCTCTTAATGTCTCTCCTCATCTTCTATTTCTCTTGGTTCCCTAAGTCTTTTTTTGTCCTCTCTTTGACTTTCACTCCTCAATCTTCCTCCCTTTTCTTCCTTTTCTTCTGTTTTTTCTCACCATGCTGCCGGTTCTTTTCCAGTGTTTTCTTTTAACTCTTACCTCTCTCTGCCCTCCTGGCTGGGTGTCACCTGCCCATCTCTCCTCTCTTTATCTCCATCTCCATCCCTTCTTCTTCCATCCGTCTTTTCCTCCTCTCTACAGTTTATTTCTCTGGTGAGTATACAGCGGGGAGGACGTCCCTCTTGTTGTCCCACAGTGCACGTCTGCTCACCCAAGCTGTAAACTGTTAGACTGTGATTGGTTGGTTTGATCACTCATTTCAGTTGCCATGTCAAACTCCTGGTGTGTTTATTAACCCCACTCTGTGTTCACGCTGTAGCAACACTGCTTTGTGATTGGCTGCAGGAGGAAGTTGTTTCCTTAAAGTTTAACTGCAGCCAGACAAATGCGGGAACTGAGCAGCTGCAGCCTCCATAGTTGCTTGTGGTGTGAACACACAGCTGGATTAGCGCCAAAACTATGGCTGTCTTTAACTCTTCGCTGACAGTTTTTAGGTTTAAAGTGAAACAACAATGACTCTTAAAGTGACGCAGACTTTTTGAAGGTCAGCTCAAAGATTGACGAAAGACAAAGCAGTTTTTTTTTGTTTGTTTTTTTCAGGATTATATAGCTGCATTTCTGTGACCAGTCAGTGCCGTGTGTTTCTCTGGTAATAGACGTAACAAGTTTGGGTAGGGAAGTACATTCCCAGCCTCTAGTTCACAGCACAAATGTGCATATGCTTCTAGTCCTTCCTGTTTCCTTCTCATATTTTATTCGGTTGATGATGTCAGCATATAGCAACACTACATATACAATGCCGAAAAAAGACGTGGAAAAAGACTAGGATAAGTAATGTAGATGACAATCTACCAAAAGAGTTAAGATTGATAGAAATAAAAAGATATAGAAAGAGAATGAAAATAAAATGTTATAGTTGTTATACATTTTATTGTTATAACTTGATAGTGATAAATGCTCACTTGTTGTCACTGCATCCTTCTTTTTGTGCAATCTAGTGCGCTGTGATATTCCAAACTGTTACGTAAACCGGTTAAACCACAAACAGGGACGTAGTAGGAAGTGGAGATACAGCAGAGTGGCGTTATTGTCACAAATACTGAAAAAAACAAGTGACTGTTTGTATCTGTTTGACATGAATTGGTCAGTTTTAGGAGTTGGTTTTCTTTCAAAGCCACTAGTTTCTTAAAAGAGGACTCCATCGATTTAGCATTGCACTTCTGTAACTTAGTCGGACTCAAAATCGATGCAGCTGCAGAATCAGAAAACGTGCACACAGACACACACACACACACACACACACACACACACACACACACCCCTACATTACCCACAATGCAACGACCGTAACTATAGCACTGCTTCACTTTGTGGGTTGTGGGACAATTTAGTGTGTGTGTGCTTGTGTGTGTGCATGGCTTGACTCCCTCACGTTGGGACTGTGGTATTAGAGCCTCTTCACCTGTCTGCTGGGTCATCTCACCTTTGAGCGTTTAATCCATCCCTTCTCAGATTTGATAAGAGATTTTTTTATATTCAACGTTCCCAAAGGGGGGTTCGAGGACACGATAAAGGTTTCCAACATTGTTTTTAGGGCAGAATTACATTCGGTTTTTGTTTTGAGATAATAATAGAGACAGGAGATATAAAAATTGTGTGTACATCTATATTTTATTTGTACCTCTTGACCTGTAAACAGAGGTGCGAGACACGCTCTTATTAATGAGCTCAAAGTCCACACACAAGCACAACGCTGCAACCTTGGTTCTTCGTCTGTCGACTAATTAGTTTCTCAGGGTCTGTAGTAGCAGACAGTGCAGAGTTTATCTTTAGCATGGTAAAGCTACAAGATCTGTCACCTCCGCACCCATGTAAAGTGTGAATTGTACCGTTTATAGCCTTGTAAAAAAAATTAGATTACCAATTCTTCTCATAAATCTAGACGAACTAAGCTGTCTGTAAGAAGTCCTATGGCCCGGTAGCCGAGTGGTTAGGGCGCAAATGCTCTGAGCAGCGAGTCCCCGGTTGGAAGTCGGTAGGCTTAGCAGTCAGATTTGGCAGCAATTACTTCTCTTAATATTGACTATTTATGTATCATGCTCTCTAGATTCTTATTTTTAAATTTCTGACAACAAACGATGTACAATGTCAATTTGCAAAAGAATTGATGTCTAATAACAGAATGGTTTAAAGAGCAAAGTAGAACTGAAATAGATAGTCTAAAAAGTGTTTCCTTTTCCCTTCTGATTTCTGACTTCGCAAAAACAAACGAGACAAAACATATTACATTACATATATTATATTATATTTCACCTTTTGGCTAAAGCATTCAATTCTACTCTGCCAAAATAATTCAAACTCCAGCACTTACATGATCAATTCTGCTGTTTTCCAAGTGTAAAGCTCTGCAGAGGAAAACCAATCGCCACCTGCAAGTACAAATACATTCTGCTGGGTTTTTGGTTTAAATTACTATTGTTAAAGTGCATTTAAAATATTATGTATCAGAGGAAGAAGCAAAAATGAAAAGTAATATATCATTAAGCAGCCTTTAAGGAATGTAAAGAGCAAATAGTAGCTGTTTTAAACACTTTTCTCCTTAAACGACTCTCATTCATACATGGACCAATCAGTCAATGCGGTGACATCATAACTTGTAACTGGAGGAGATCTAGATTATAAAGACAAAGAGACAACAAATGGCACAGAAATAAGAGATGTGGCCAGGCGAGATATTTGTTAAGGACTTTACTGCGGCAGTAAATCTACTGCCAAGAGGAAGCAATTGATCAGCTTCTTTTAGCCCTGCATTGACACACACACACACACACACACACACACACACACACACACACACACACACACACACACACACACACACACACACAGCGTATTAGCCCGTTGGTTGTGCTATATAAAGATAAGGAGCTCCATCAAGCCTCCGTATCAGACCATTCACTGATAACACATAACCAAATTGACCTGTATGCAAATATTAGCATGAGTCAGTCAGATTCAAGTGGACAGCTTTGTGTGTTATTTCAGTCTTGTGAATAGTGACTCACATCCTTAAAATTTACAGTATTTAAAAAAAATGTGAAAGAAATTAAGAATTATTCCTCTCTTGTACACAGATAATGAAACCTTCAAGTAGCGCTAAAAAAATACTAGTGCTGATACAATCCCTGACTTTGGGTGTTGATACCAAAAAGATGTGTGCGTGCGTTACATACAGCACTTTGGTCGTGTCTGTTTACCGAGAGCCATTGATAAGAAACCTTATTAAAACCAAAATATTGTCAGGCTGCTCACTATAGTAACTTGGACATTGTTTTACTTCACCTCATGCACACACACACATACAGAGAGAGAGACACACATACACACACACACACACACACACACCTTGTTCATTTGTATTTACTGTCCCTGCTGCCGATCACAGAAAAAGGCTGTCCTGTACCACATGCATGTGAATTTCATAATTTACAGCCGTTCGTAAAGTTTCAGTACAGTTTGTCATCACACAGCAGTCACACACACGCACAATGGAGAATCAGAATACTTCATTGATCCTCTCAGGGAAATTGCAGGGAAGTTGCAGTTGCTCACAGTCACATTCAAGGTAAAATAAGAGTAAGAAAAGAGCAAGTCAATAAGTGTATACAGTAAATAAGTAACATATCCACATATCTAAGTGAATGCATTATAGGAATAAGTGACTGGTTGGCACAGGAAGTTGCCGTGCCACAGGGGAGCGTAATTCCCAGGGTCATAAACTGCACAAGGCACCAACTTTAAACGGTAAACCTCACTGGGATTAATGACAGCTGTGACGTGAAAAGTCTCCATCCTCCTGAATTCTTTAGCAAATGCAAAGTAGCAAAAGAGACTTAATACATTGAAGTGTAGAAATGCGTTTTTACACATCGGGCTTAGTTAAATCTAGTAGATGCCAGTAGATGCCCTTGCAGTGAAATGAAGAATAGAGCCAGTAGCTGTGTGAGCCTGAATGCACGGTGTGCCTCCTCAATGTTGTGTTCATGAAGGCATTAAGTGCATGAGAAGCCTCCTGTAGTTGACTTCCTGTGTGTGTTATGTGTATAATATTTAATTTCTCTTTCTGTTTTCTTTGTTTGGCATTGACTCTATGTCTCTCTGTCTCCCCCTGCAGGGCTTTAGGAACAAGCCAAAGAAGACAGGACATGTCAAACCAGACCTTATAGACGTAGACTTGGTTAGAGGTGAGGTGTGTGTGTGTGTGTGTGTGTGTGTGTGTGTGTGTGTGTGTGTGTGTACTTTCTTTCCATCAAGCTAATTAGATTAGATACCGGACAGGCTTTCTGCTAAAGCTAAAAGACGCACAACATTGTCTCCTCATAAAACACACATGAACCTGAGATGCCAGCGTTGCCGTGCCAACATCCGGTCACTGTTTATCTTTACTTGCTTTCTGTCTCCATCTGCATTCTCATCTATTCACTTCTGTCTCATATTCATCACATTTTCAATTATTCATCAAATCAGTCAAATGTATCCTCCATTGTACTGAATAGATAATCAAGAAAGAAATGCAGGAAGAGAGTCAGTGAACACAAAGAGGGGGGAGAGAGGAAGTAGAACAAGATCTGCAGAGATGCAAAAAAAAAAGAGAGGAATTAGGCCTGCAACTAACTACTAATTATTTCTTGATTAATCGGTTAGTTGTTTGGTCTATACAATTTCAGTAAATGAAAAATGTTGATCATTGTTTTGCAAAGCCCAAGATGACGTCCTCAAATGTCTTGTTTTAACTAGTGATGGCGACATGAAGCCTGTGTTAACATTGTCCCTACTACATGCTAACGGCAGTGAACTATGTCACCTTGGCTGCCAGTGTCGTTAAATTCTCCCCGTCTCTCCGGGTCACATTACTCCTGAAACATTTTCTGTTAGTGTTATTTGGTTTAAAAGCCTTTATTTGCGATTTGTGACTGCTGCTATATTCTATTAATGTCAACTGCTAGCTGTTGAGTAATTAGTTCTCCTCGTTAAACTAAGTGTGTGTATTTATTCTCTTCCTCCGCAGGTTCGGCGTTTGCCAAGGCCAAACCAGAGAGTCCCTGGACGTCACTGACCCGGAAAGGCATTGTCAGAGTTGTCTTCTTCCCATTCTTTTATCGATGGTGGATCCAGGTCACCTCGAGAACCATTTTCCTCTTACTGCTGGCTCTCTATTTGCTGCAAGGTGTGTGTGTCGATAATTCTTTGTTTCAATAGTGTTTAATGAGGTTCAGTAGATTTAAGAGGCGAGTTGCTGCAGCGTCTAGACATTTACTGATTGGTCTGGTATCGTAATGGATCCTCAGTGGATGTTTAAATCTTCTAACGAAAACCAAGTTCACAAGATGTTCAACAGCTGCTACTTGCATCTAATCTACAGTTTTTCTTAAAGTGCCCATATTATGAAAAAATCACTTTTTCTGGGATTTGGGGTGTTATTTTGTGTCTCTGGTACTTCCACACGCATACAAACTTTGAGTGAGATACGGTTTCTGAATGTGTCCTCCCTTCAGTTTCCGGGTGAGCTGTTCTGCACGGCTTTCTACATCACTAGCCGAAACGAGGAGCCTAGGGGGCTAACCGTTAGCATGCTAGCTCGTTCTCAATGGCAAAACACTGCTACAACACACACAAATTCACCCTAATCTACAAAATAAATTGTATAGAACTACTTACATGTCCCTGTTCTGCAGGTATTTCACGCAAAGTTGGAAGTGCGCCCTCGTTTAGAAGAAGTCTCCCGGCTAATCCTGCCTTGTACAGGCCGAAGTTGGAGCTAGCTCATGTAATCCTTAGCTAGCTACTGCGCATGTGCGACTGACAACAGAGATGTTACAGAAGTTAAGAGGTCTCACTCTGTAGCTAAAACAGAAACCTGGCAGCGTGTGAAAGGAGGAGCTGCAGCAATGTGCAGTAGAACAAAAATATGGTGTTTTTTGAAAATGAAACCACGTAAACCTATTCTGGTACAACCTCAAAATACAATTATGAACCTGAAAATTAGCATAATATGAGCACTTTAAAATGCAGATGCAGTGTAGAAAAATATCTTGAAAGCATGGAGTAGTCCTGGGTTACTCCTACAGAGCTGCACAAACTGTTCCAAGACCACTCAACAGTGTTTTCCACCACCTACATCATGATGCCCTTTTCAGTTATTTTATTCTTCATCTCGCTCTTAAACTCTCCGCCCTTCCTGCTCACTTCCCCCCTATACCGCATAAAAACACTCAGAAACCCTGTACTTGATTTAATACCCCAGCTTTTTGACCACCAGAGGGCAGAAGAATAATTTGGTGAATGCCATTTGTCCATGCATGCTCACTTCTCTCTCCCCTGCAGTGGCAGCAGCAGTCCTGTATGTGACCATCCCCCAGCCTCATGGGATACCGACCACCGAGGTGTTTGGAGCTATCTGGCTCATGTTGCTGCTGGGCACCGTCCACTGTCAGATCGTCTCCACCAGGACCCCAAAACCTGCCTCCAGCAGCGGGGGGAAGAGACGCAGGTAACCATGGGGGAAAGAAAATCAGAATCAGTGGAAACCTGTCCAGGGAAAGCAGTGCAGAAAGTAAAGGGGAACTGATACGGAGCTGGAGAGAGGAACGGAGAAGCAGGATAGAAAGGAGGGAAGTTGTTGGAATGAGAAATAGATTAACCAAAAACATGAAAATATTAGAGGACACCACACCCAGAAAGTCCCACTGGTAGAGATACAGGAAAAATGAAGTGAACAAGCACAAGATAGAAAGAGGGGAGGAAGAAAGTTATGGAAACAAATGACTTAATAGTTCTTTTGATGCTGGATTTGCTTTCTGACAACTTCTCAGTCAGCTTCTTTCACAAAAAAAAATCAAACTGAATAGAAGCATCTTTATCATGGAGAGTTTTGCACAAGTTTCTGTCAATATCGACGCCCACCAGACTCTTCTCAGCTTTGTGACTTCATTTAGTATTTTTTAAATTTTTCTCAATGTGTGTAATTTTGACAGTTATGTTCTTTAAAGAATCTTTTATGGGCATGAATTAGGACTATCGCTTGAAAAAACCCTTTTGTAGTCCATCTAGATTACACTTGAAGATATGGACCAGCAAATTAGACAAGTCATTTAAATTGATAATGAGTTCCTAAATGAGGCGTGTTTATCTTAAAGCCTTGAAGTCTCTCCATGATAAATCTAATGTCACCGGTTTAAGACAAATGGGATTCATTGTGTGTGAAAGTAGAACATAGCTTGCTTTACTTGGTGTGGTTTTGTAGTTTTTAGACATGCTGTTTTGTGGTTTTCTCTCTGTCGGTTTAAAGCTGCTGTTTCTGGTTCACAATGACTTAAGACAATTTTCAGACTCTTCGGAAGAAAATTGGACCATGCCACAGTTTTGGAAAGGGTTTGGGGGGGGGCGAGGTAATGGTGTTTGCTCCTTAACTGAATCAACCACGGGTCTCTTTTATTAAGGAAAGAGGAAAAATCATGAAAAGGGTACAATTATATTTACACAAATTCTGTTCCTCTGTACATTTCTCTCTTTCTCTTCTCATCCAAGTCTATAGACGTTTCATCTAATAGAGAAATCAATCTCATAATTCAAAACCAGCAATACATTTTTTTTTTTTTTTAGAAGTGATAGATGAAAGCTTTTATGAACATCTTGTTTATTCTGTCTTTATAATTTGAAAGCCAAAAAGCGAGTCCTGTCCTTCACCTCTCGTCTATGCCCTTTATCAAATCTTTGAGGAGCAATTCTGCCAAATCTAACTTTTATGTTTAATATCCTGCAAAAGTAGACATTGAACTAAATCCTAATTGCATTTTATCTGGGACATTCTTTCTTTGTTTTGTCCCTTGTTTACCGGTTTTGAAAGCCCTTTATTTGTCTTTCATGAATACAGGAAATCGATCTGAGATAACTAAAAGATTAGATAGATAATGTCTACGGATTCAATTTTCTCTTCGTATTAGAAAGCTATTACATTTAACCAACAAGTTAGGAGTTAAATGGAAAAAAAAAAAATCGACTTTTGCAGAATAATAACCTAAAAGAGGATTTTAGTAAAATTTGCCTTTTTAACTGTATCAGCCTTTGTGTCCAGTGGGTATCTGAGTTTATGCTACCAGTGCTTTGCTCTTTGTTAAAATTACTGCCAACACCTAAATAAATTACGATGAGAACATGCAGCCCGGTTCCTGGTGGACACACTGCTGTGGTTTCACAGTCTCCAGGTCCTCTCTAAGTCTGTCTCCACCCTCTATTCTTTCCAAACTGAAGGAAGTTGAGGAAGGCATCTCAGATGGAGGTGCATAGGGAAGGCGACGGGTCTAGCACTACCGATAACACACACGAGGGGGCGCCACACTCCCACTCAGCCAGCACCACATACAGCCTGGGCGCACTCTTCCAAGATTTCTGGCATGATATCTGTAAAGCTGGGTGTGTATTTTCATTTCCCATCTTCCTAAAAACGAGATGATGTACAAAGACATGACTGGGGTTCAGTCCACCAAATGAGGTTAAAGTTTTAGCCAATTTCAGTTAAAATAATTTATTTCTTCACAGTAAAATCGGCAAATTCCAAAATCTGAAATTTTGTCTTGTAAGTTTACACATTTGTGTCCAACCAGTAAATAATCTTACTGGTTACGCTTAAAGCTACAGTTGGTAACTTTCATAAATAAATTTGTTTATCATATTTGCTCACTATATCCTGATGAATCAGATCATCTGTAAAAAAAAAAAAAAAAAAAAAAAAAGTGTTCCTCTGCCTCCTGGTGCTCTAATGGCATAAGGAAAACCACCAATCAGAGCCGCAGAGTGCAGTGTCAAACGCTACAGTCACGAGCTCTATGGACTCATTTCCCAAGTTGAAAAGTCGTTCTTTCAACTTTGGCGTGTTTATGATCTTTTTTCTTTTCTTTTTTTTTTTTAAAGCTGTTCCCAGTATTTATTTCCAGTTTGAAGCTTTATATTAGTAATTTTGTCCCTGACTTGTTGCTGCACCAGTACATTCCCTAAAACCACTTACATAATCAGAACAGAACCTAATATGATTGGTACTTAATCAGCGCAGCCTAGTCTTAGTTTGACTGCAGTTCACGAGCAGCCATTGACACTGCCTTAGAGACTCCTTGGCTCTGATTGGTTGTTTATCTTTGGTTGCGGGGGAGGCAGAGGAACATGATTTTTCACAGATGAGCTGTCTAATGTGCTGCTGTCAGGATTTAGTGACAGCAATAGTTTAAGCAAATGTGACAGTTATTCTTTTATAAAAGTTACCCTCTGAACCTATACATTTTTTTTAAATAAAATTTAGTCAAGAATAAAGTAATAAAAGTCAAGAACTGAATCCCAGCCTCGGCTGCAACATCACTTCCCCTCCTAACTTTTATCTTCCCAGAAAATATCTTCAATTTCTAATAGGTTGACTGAATGTCACATTTGATTTGATATGCAACATTGGATTATTGGCTGTACAACTATTAATTCCTGAGCCACCTAAATGTAGCAACGAAAGCAATCTTTGGTCTTTGGCACCGCTGTTTTCAGTGAGGAACGGAGGGACTTTGCAGCTGATTTTGATGTGCATGAATTGCTGACCAAGCTATGTTCAAGACGAAGCACGGGGTGTGTTCTTTGCTGGAAATAAAATCTACCATGAATCAACAATTCTGAAAGTTTCTCAAGCTAAACTTTTACCCTCTTTAAAACAATTAAATGTCTATGATTGGAATTTTAAACTGTCGCAGACAGATGCTTCCTCCCCAAGCTTCTACTTTGACCAGCTTTCAGCCATAGCTTTCAGCAGACTGCAATAGTGTGGAATGTTTCTGAGCACTAAATGCCTTAATTGAATTGAATGAACTTGATTTGGTTTCTTCATCGATTATCGGCCACACTCCCCAGCACTCACTTCCACCTCTGTCAGGTAAAGCCCTTTATATTTACATACGGAGCGGGTTCTGTTTCTACAGTAGCCCAGAACAACAAACTAAACAATGGCTCGAGATTGTCTGACATGTTGCCATTTGCGTTTTCCTTTCGGCCACCATAGTTCTCCTACACACTTGGCACACTGGAGAAGTTTCAGTTGGTTGCAATCTGCAACCTTACCGCTAGATGCCACTAAATCTTACACACTGAATCTTTCATTTTTGTCAGTGATACGTTCATTAATCCTGATAAACTCACTGCTGCTGTGCTTTTATCCCTGAATGCTCCATTCATATATTAACTTCTTCAGTGTTTTACTTGAATGGTTAGTACAGCAGCAGTTCTCCACGTTTTGTGCAACACTTTCTCTCCAATATTAGTGTTCATCAATGTTCCACAGTCGTGCATCCTGTTAGGGTGATTTATCTTACTTAGCATGTCTGCTTCTGAGACTCGCTGGTAAACTCACTGCCCTGCTATGTTTTATACATGTCTATCTTTTTTCTATTGCTATCTCCTCACTTTTTCTTCTACCTGTCCCCCTTCCCTTTCTCTGCTTCCTTCCCTTCCTCCTTTTAGATCTAAGAAGTCCAAACTGTCCATCGACAAGTCGACAGAGACAGACAACGGCTACGTGTCACTGGACGGCCGGGTGACCAATCGGAGCAGTGAGGAGGGGCTTCAGCTCCACGAGCAGCGATGTCAGTCGCTAAACAGGGCTGACGAGGTGTGCTGGAACGCTCACGGCCAGTCCGTACACACTCAGTCACCCCGCAGCGCGGGACTGATGCTGGCAAGCGCCAATAAGGTAAAAACCAGAGACTCAAGTACTGTTTGACAACAGACCCATACAATGTCTGTCTCTCCAGGATTTGTCTGACATGTCTTGTGTCTTTTAGGAGCCAGCATCAGATGAGGCATCCAGTGAGGAGGACCCTGAAGCATCCTACAGCGCACTCCGCAGGGGAGTTGAAAGAATGAACAGCGACTGTACACTCAGAAACCGAAAGAATACACACCACTACAAGAAACACTACGCTGTGGAGGTAAACGCACACAAAAGGCAACACATTAACTTCTCAGAGCAGTTCAGTGTTTCCTATACATAGGTTCTACTTGGGCACCCCACCCAGGTAGAGAAAATCCGTATTACATGTTTTCCCCCAATCAACGATGTTTTTTTCTACAGCGCACCCAGACCAGCTGCATCCAGCCCCTTCCCCTCGTGAAGTTGCGCGTGCATGACACAGCATAAACATTCACTTTGGGCTCAGAGGCTTCACGTTAGTAGTGGCACTCGTGTTGTTGTGGCTTTCCAGATGTACTGATTAACCGTAGAAAACGCTTCGGCCACACCACTGTGAAAGCTCCCCAAACGTAATTTATCAGTGTGGTTGTTCACCCTCTCCGCGGCAGTCTCCCCTCGAGCTTCTCTTTATAACCGAGCCTTCAGTTCGTCTCCGTGCCCGTATCCATGAACTGTATTTATGACCCCGAGACCAATTAAAACCAGTCATTTTATTAACTTGGCTGTAAACGTTTTAAACTACAATTCAGAGTTGTTTGAATGACAGAAGTCTGTTCAGATGAGATCTTAATGACTGCAACACAGACATGTTTAGTACAAACGGCGTGTTTCAGATCCCCAAAACACAAGAACGATCAATGGTCTATAACAAACAAAATGAATAAGAATTAACTTTAGATAGTCGTAGTCTTAAATGATTTAACAGGAGTTAGGAGGAGAGTGTGTTAACATGTAACTGTCTGTATGAATCATAGATAGTTTTATGGTTAAGTTGTTAATAAGGCCTAAAACATTTGAGCTCCGGCTAAACTATAACAGTGATTTATTGACAAAGCACATTAAAGGCTACACTTCATCTGTATGTATATTCTAGTTTGTTTAATATGTAAATAGTTAAAATTATCTGTTAATGTTATGTAGTTTCTTCAATAAATAGTTCATAAACCTTTGTTTATTACTGATCACAGCCTGCGCCAACCATTACAAGTAAATTGCAGTTTAATCTATTTATGTCAGAACAATGCAAACAGGACATAAATATTGTTCCATATTTTTCCTCAAAATAACAATCCATCCTTTTGTCTGTCAGGACGTGCCCAAGTCCGGCACCAGCTGCAGCTCCAGATGTTCCAGTCTGAGGACTCATGACTCGGAGAGCACTCGACACGAGTCTGAGACAGAGGACCTGATGTGGGAAGACTTTCTTCACTGTGCAGAGTGCAGATCATCCTGCACCTCAGAGACAGGTAGGAAGACAAGATTAGCATAGAACAGCTGAAGAAGCATTTGTGACTGGTTTGTTTAAATACTTTTATAGTTTTGATGTGCTGTCCCTTGATTTTAAATTAATACTGTGACTCCTTCTTTACAGAGGGAGAAGGAGGAGGGGCACCCGTCTGCCCCCCTGTGAAAAAGGAATACAGAGATGACCCTTTCCATCAGGTCTGTAAACATAAGCCATGGGGCTTGTTTGGGGCTAGATAGTGAACCTCACAATGAAAGTTTGATGATTTGCAGTTGTAAATATTGATAGGAATCAAAATAAGTTCACTTTTCAACCAAATTGAGCCCTGTTTCAACCCAGACGACTTATGCAAATCACCAAGACATTTGATTGCTTACTGTGTTTCTCCAATGTCCCATATTAATAGTACTACGGAGCAAAGTGGTTGAAATAGACGGGTCAATAATGTTGTTGTGTGTACGTCTTTCCCTCAGGGTCATGCTCCCTGGATGCACAGCTCCAACCCTGGTTTAGAGAGAGTGAGCGCCATAGTGTGGGAGGGAAACGAGTGTAAGAAGGCCGACATGTCCGTCCTGGAGATCAGCGGCATGATCATGAACAGAGTGCGTGACAATTCCCGTGGTCCCCACAGGAATACATACATTTAATGTTTTACCTACCCCTGTCTGCAAAAAACAAAACAAATTGAGGCAGAAGGATTTAAAAAAATACTTTTGTTCCATTTCTCTCCCTCCCTACACAGGTTAATCTCTACACACCTGGTATTGGTTACCAGGTCTTTGGCAACCTTGTTTCAGTGACTCTCGGCCTCACACCATTTGCATACAGGTACTGCTTGCATAACATACGTCCTCTCATTATATTAAGTTTGGGGTATTCAAGACACGTTATTCCTTTATCGTCTCTTTTTTTATAACATGAAAAACATAATACTGTGCCTTTTGTTTAATGAAATTCACGATGTTTTCATTGCATATGTATGTTGCTTTATATTTGTTTATGGTTGTCTTGTGTTGGACCCCAGAGGCCTGTACTACGAAGCGAGATTTGGCGTTAACGAGCTAACTTCAGGTTCAACCCAGGATTTTCTGTACTACGAAGGTGGATCACTTGTGATCGGGTTCAATCGCCGTGGTAACTTATGCTGAACGCCTAACCTGGTCGGGAGCAGGTTAAGTTGGAGATCAGAGAACCGGTGTAAAAGCACCGCCTACTGACCAATCAATACTCGATTGATAACGGCATCACCGTTCTTAGAAGATCAGGCGGAGCTCGGTGTGGGGAGAGAGAAAAAAAGTTAAAACATTTAGAGACCGACAACCCCATTAGCATTCCCTGATGTGGATATTTATGAAATATATAGGTTGTAATGGGAGGGAATTACATATCGGCTCGGCTTCTTGAGCCGTGTGTTGCCAATGCGCACATCAGTTTGAATTTTGTTTTTATATATTTTATATATTTGCTCTCAAGATGGCTTCCCACTGCCAGGGCTGCAACTGAAATACTAGGCTAAAGCAACGACAGTTAATGCACAAGTGTAATTATGGTCAGATCTTGGTCCTGACTGATGGGGAAGTGATATTAATAAGTGTTGTGATTTACGCATCTACAGCGTTGGCTATTTTTTTGCCAGCTTTCCTTCCTGTTTTAGGAAGCAGCGACTGTATTGCGTTTTGCCTGCAAAACCGTGTCTGTGTTATTCATATTTATGTAGAATTATAATTTCCTCCTCTTATGTAAAATATGCGGCTCTGGTAGATGTTTGCGATTGGTCGTGCTGTGCAAACACCGCCTCTTTTATGTGAACGCGCGCGCCGCTGGATTGGGAAACCCTGGGTTGACTGAACTAGTTGATAACCAGCGTCGTGATTACAGCTTATGCGGGACCGCGGGTGTTAGTTTAGGTGAAGCCGGGTAACTGAAAGAAATCCAGGACATGTTGATCTCGCTTCCTAGTACAGGCCTCAGGAAGAATAGTCTTCACTATGGTGATGACTAATGGAAAACCTTACAGATATATTTATAAACAACAAACCTCTAAAGAGTTTAATAATATAGGAAAAAAATGTACCTGGAGAAATATTAAAAAATATTCAATAAGAAAGTATGCCAGAGAGTTTTACTTACTACATATTACAAACTGTCAGTAGAGGGATGTTTTACTTGCGTCATTCTTTCTCCATCTCCTGCAGGCTGGCTCAGTACCGTGACTTTGATCAGCTAACCACACTCTCAGCCAATGAGCTGCTGTCTGTGGCGCTGGGAGGCGGGTCTGAATCAGACGCCTTGGTCATCACCATGGTAACACTTAGCTTCCTGGTGCGCGTCTGCCTTATATGGCTCTTCTTCTTCCTGCTCAGTGTCGCAGAGAGGACCTACAAACAGGTGAGACAGATAAATGATGAGTCATTGCTCTTAATGGTGAAACTGCACATGTTTGTTTTTTAACTTAGCTTAGTTGGATACTTAACAGTCTGAACCTCTGTAGCTGGGTATCGTTTAAAAACTTTCGATTTCGGTACCGGTTCCTAAGCGATACTTTTTCTTTCAGTACCCAGCCCTATCTGCAGTACTTGGTACTTTGGTGACTCCTAACTGATTCAACTTATTAATGTTCATATTTGCAGAGGCTACTGTTTGCCAAGCTGTTTGGTCATCTGACTTCAGCCCGCAGAGCCAGGAAGTCTGAAGTCCCCCATTTTAGACTGAAAAAGGTTCAGAACATCAAGATGTGGCTCTCACTACGCTCCTACCTCAAGGTACTTCACTGATGATAGTCACACCCTTTTTAAAAATGTACTGTCTCTGTGACAACAATTCAGTCTCTTGACTGTGAATTTATTGCAAATAACAAATTGAGTCAGTGTGCTGTTTAACTGGAAACATGTGCATCCATCCATGTTAACTGTTTTTTCAACATTTATATTTACAAATCTATTAATTTGGGAGTTGGGAATAGTCACTGTTGTAATTAATGAAATAGTGAAATTCTGTACTGTTGCATTTGTAGAGACGGGGTCCTCAGCGTTCAGTGGATGTGATCGTGTCGTCTGCCTTCCTGCTTACTCTGTCTGTCGTCTTCATCTGCTGTGCCCAGGTAATTTCTGAGTGGGTCAAATCATCAAAACATTCTGGCTTTAATGTCTTAGTACAGGTGCTGGTCATATAATTAGAATATCATGAAAAAGTTGATTTATGTCAGTAATTCCATTCAAAAAGTGAAACTTGTATAATGTATACATTCATTCCACACAGACTGATATATTTCAAGTGTTTATTTCTTTTAATTGTGATGATTATAACTGACAACTAATGAAAACCCCAAATTCAGTATCTCAGAAAATTAGAATATTACTTAAGACCAATACAAAAAAGGATTTTTAGAAATGTTGACCAACTGAAAAGTATGAACATGAAAAGTATAAGCATGTACAGCACTCAATACTTAGTTGGGGCTCCTTTTGCCTGAATGACTACAGCAATGCAGCGTGGAATGGAGTGGATCAGTCTGTGGCACTGCTCAGGTGTTAGGAGAGCCCAGGTTGCTCTGATAGTGGCCTTCAGCTCTTCAGCATTGTTGGGTCTGGCACATCACATCTTCCTCTTCACAATACCCCATAGATTTTCTATAGGATTAAGGTCAGGCGAGTTTGCTGGCCAATTAAGAACAGGGATACCATGGTCCTTAAACCAGGTACTGGTAGCTTTGGCACTGTGTGCAGGTGCCAAGTCCTGTTGGAAAATGAAATCTGCATCTCCATAAAGTTGGTCAGCAACAGGAAGCATGAAGTGCTCTAAAACGTCCTGGTAGACTGCTGCGTTGACCCTGGACCTCAGAAAACACAGTGGACCAACACCAGCAGATGACATGGCACCCCAAACCATCACTGACTGTGGAAACTTTACACTGGACTTCAAGCAACGTGGATTCTGTGCCTCTCCTCTCTTCCTCCAGACTCTGGGACCTTGATTTCCAAAGGAAATGCAAAATGTACTTTCATCAGAGAACATAACTTTGGACCACTCAGCAGCAGTCCAGTCCTTTTTGTCTTTAGCCCAGGCGAGACGCTTCTGACGCTGTGTCTTGTTCAAGAGTGGCTTGACACAAGGAACGCGACAGCTGAAACCCATGTCTTGCTTACGTCTGTGCGTAGTGGTTCTTGAAGCACTGACTCCAGCTGCAGTCCACTCTTTGTGAATCCCCCCACATTTTTGAATGGGTTTTGTTTCACAATCCTCTCCAGGGTGCAGTTATCCCTATTGCTTGTACACTTTTTTCTACCACATCTTTTCCTTCCCTTCGCCTCTCTGTTAATGTGCTTGGACACAGAGTTCTGAACAGCCAGCCTCTTTAGCAATGACCTTTTGTGTCTTGCCCTCCTTGTGCAAGGTGTCAATGGTCGTCTTTTGGACAGCTGTCAAGTCAGCAGTCTTCCCCATGATTGTGTAGCCTACAGAACTAGACTGAGAGACCATTTAAAGGCCTTTGCAGGTGTTTTGAGTTAATTAGCTGATTAGAGTGTGGCACCAGGTGTCTTCAATATTGAACCTCGTCACAATATTAAAATTTTCTGAGATACTGAATTTGGGGTTTTCATTAGTTGTCAGTTCTAATCATCAAAAGTAAAAGAAATAAACACTTGAAATATATCGGTCTGTGTGGAATGAATGTATATATTATACAAGTTTCACTTTTTGAATGGAATTACTGAAATAAATCAACTTTTTCATGATATTCTAATTATATGACCAGCACCTGTATGTCCACATTAAACCAGTTAGTTTAGGAGTACCTTATCACATTGCGTGACTACAAACAAAAACATGTAAAGTGTGGCAATAGTTTCTCTATTCAGTAATTTAAATGAGGCAAACATAAAATATAGATCCAGCTTTTAGTGAGGACGTGGTCTAGATTTGGGTGTTTCTACTGTATTGTCATTACTTTACCGCAGATTTGAATTGATTTTCATATTAAAGCAAATAAGTCAATTATTTTGGCAACCTACAGTGAAAACTAGTGCAGGCTTTGTTGCTTTCAGCCCATTCATCTTAGTGTATTATTGTCTGCCACAGTGTCTTTTTTTTTTTTTAATACTACCACTGGGAAATCAGATATTCTTTAATTCAACGCTTGTTGAACCAAGGACCCCTTAACTGAAAGAGAGAGAGCAGGGACCCCCTTGTATAAAATGAAGTTGCATATTAAACTGGGCCTACAGTAACGTGTAGTGCTGCCTAAAGCCTTTATAAATATATTTTTTGCATATAATACTAAGTTATTAAAATAATAATTGTTGGCATGATTTTATAAATCATCTTTTAATGTCAAACATACATGTGGCACAGTGAATCCCTAGGACTAACTTTTTAACTAACTTTTTGGATAGCTATCTTAGTGACTGCCTATCATCAGTGGGGATTTATATTTGCTAATAATATGTTGGATTCATGTTAAGACATTTAAACTGTCAAAAATTAACAATAATTTGGAGGCCCCCCCTGCAGTGACTCTGAGGACCCCCTGTGGAAGATCTCTGTTCTACACATACCGTTGGGGCTTTAAGTTAATAAGAAAGCCAAGACGACTAACATTTACAGACCAAATAATGTACTTGCATCTCTTCCTCCAGTTGCTCCACATCCATGAAACGTTCCTGGAGTGTCACTATAACTGGGAGCTGGTGATCTGGTGCTCCAGTCTGTCTCTGTTCCTGCTCAGGTTCGTCACGCTGGGCTCTGAGACCAGCAAGAAGTACAGCAACACCTCCATACTGCTCACTGAACAGGTACACACAGAAAATACATGCATAACCACACTGCAGATATGTCTTCAAACACTGACATTGATCTATGTGTTTCACAGATCAACTTGTATCTGAAGATGGAGAAGAAGCCTAACAAGAAGGAGGAGCTGACACTGGTGAACAACGTCTTAAAACTGGCTACCAAACTACTCAAGGTACTGTCTGTTTTCACAACTCCTTTAAAACTAATTATCAGGATTCCTTACAGTCTGAAATTTAGTTGAGGTGGAGCTCTCTTTTTGTTCTAATACCTGCACCAACAGTCTTTAAATATGCCTTATAATTGTAACTACGGTTTATCCCTCTCTCTCTCTCTCTCTCTCCAGGAGTTGGACACTCCTTTCAGGTTGTATGGTTTGACTATGAACCCTCTGCTCTACAACATTACCCAGGTGGTCATCCTGTCCGCTGTGTCGGGAGTCATATCTGACCTATTAGGATTTAACCTGAAGGTGAGCATCCGTTTGTGTGGTTTATGGTATTTTTGCTGTTTTACAAATCTTCATTAGGTTGAGAAGCTAGTTAAGGTCATGCCAGACCAGAAACTGGTAATGGAAGTTAGGTGATGCAGTGACTACTTGTGCTCTCGCCTAAAAAGGTCATGTAGTTAACAAGATATTTGTTCTACCACTTCTGTCTTACGGCTGACTGAAGGCCACCTTTCTTTATACTGCAACAAAGGAGGGTTACGTAAAATTGAGTCATGCAACACAGCTTCTTCTCTCCTTCGAGGTCAGCACTGTGAAGAACTCACCAAAGTTGAACATGTGTATTTACAATGAAATTAATTGATTTTTTTTCTGAAATTTGGCTGTTTTAAAACAGCTGAATGTTGCAGCAAAATACATTTACATCACTAGACAAGATTAGATCACAGGCATAGAAGTTCACCAATGTTAAACTTTGACTCTCAAATTCACGCTGTTGACCAATAAGCTGTCTTCACAATGCTGACCTTTGAGGGACAGAGAGCCAGAAAGTTCATATAAAAAAAATGTATTTAGCTGTATTACAATATAGACTTTTCTATAACCCTGCTCTGAGTCCACAACAGATGCCAAGTTTGCAGACAGTTACATTCAGTTCCGATCAGTTGACGATAGGCGAGACTTGACAATGTCAATTCTTAGTTGGGAACACCCCTATTTTTTTGTTTGTGTACTTTCTTTGGTAGAATGGTACAGGTAGATCTTCTCATACTTGTAATGGACTATATTTTTTTTTAACTTTTATGTTATTTCAGAATGTTTCTGCTGGAAAAGAACTGGCATTTAACCTAAAACCATAACTGGAGGCTTTCCTTATTATTGCAGAACATCAAACTTGTTTACTGTTAAAATGTGTATTAATCCTGTTTGTCTTTCTTCCTGTTCACAGCTGTGGAAGATTAAATCGTGACAGTGAACAGAGAAACGGCGTTGACCCTGAATGCTCGTCTAACTGATTTAATGAAAGCCTGAACATAGGTCTCGACATATCGGCGTGCTTTCACCTTCAACGTTACCACTTTGTGCAATTCAAAAACTATTTATTTACCCACTCAGTGTTTTTACTTAGGGTTTATTTAAATAGTAGTTTTGTTTAACGACACAGAACAATGTCTACAAAAAAGTATTATTATTAAGCATAACTATGTTTGTTTAACATGATGGTTTAGGTTCTCAGCTGCATTTGCAACAGTTCAGTTTTAATTTCAGCTCACGTACTTGGAGGCAAAAGTATTGAGCTGCCGATGGGACAACCATCATTTTATTGTAATTATTGTGTTAAACTATTTATATGTTGATTATATTTTAAAACACAATTTCGAACTCTGTTACAAAAATACGTTAGTCGAGTTTCTAATTTAATTGCAACCTAATGGTTACATTTGAATTGATTAAAACATTGTTAGATGCTTCAACCAGAGTATATCCTCAAAACTATAGTTACAAGGATACTTTCTCATATTTCGCTGCTTCATGCAGACAATGGTCAACTAAAATTCCTGGCATTTGACAAATAATCTCTATTCCCTATTTTTACCATCTCCCAGGTGTTGACCCTTAAGAAAAAAATTACATTTATCTGTTATGAGTTTTGCAGGTAAAGCTTTTTAATTTGCTGACTTACCTGATAAAATTGTTGCTTGGTTTTGTTCTCACTGAGGAGAGGTGAAATGCCAGACATCGGCACTGCAAAGAAACAATCATCCAGTTTATGAAAATAACATAATAGGTGACATTTACAGAAAACTCTGAAGTTAAAACTGAAGTTTTAAAAAGACCACTTAACAGAGTTTTGATTTCATGACCCATATCGTTTGACGGTATTTCCAGTAATACGTGTACTATAAGTAGAAACATGGTTAAAATGTTAGCTGAGCATGACAACTTAACTTTTGTTAAGTGCAAATATTAGGACATTGGCTTATTCCCTGCACGTGAAACTACTTCCTAAATTGGTAAACATACGATCACTTCCTTTTTGTATTAGATCGGAGTCAGGTGTCGTTTTCTTGTTTCTGTGATGTTCCTGATTTGTCGTTTCTGTTTGAGTTTACACAGATTTGTGTCTAACAAACTGTCTGAAATGTTTGCTCTATATAGAAATATGAATTTACCACTTGCTATAGAGGAAACTATTGGGTGTATAATCTATAGAAAATAGTGAATGAGAGGGTGATTTTGGACACAATGTATTGTTTTATTCTAAAATAAGTAATGATATTGTACCACAAAACAATTCAATTTAGCTTTTTGGAGCTCCTGACAAAAATGAGGAATTATTTTAGTATTTGTAGCTGTGTTGCAGTTTGAACACCTGCATATATCATAGCAGCATGAAGAGTTTAGCTCTTGAAAAACAAAATTTTGGACTGTGACTGGTCAGTTTGTGTCGGCCAAGATTAAACCGTTCCATCATGTCACCAGTTGAGAAATTCAGTGGATTTTGTACAGAATTTGATATCAAACTCTCAGAGCTAATTAGACGGTAGATTCATGTGCATGACAGGTAAAGTCAGTCCGTCACAGGTTTCTAAACACTCCAGTTAAACATGAATGAAGAAATGCACTTTAAAAACAGATTTAAAATAGAAAGGTAGAAGTAACATCTTGTTTCAATGTCAAGAGAAATGTATTTGTACCTCAGCTGCTTGACACAGTATGCATTTGCTATTCAAGCGAATGCTAGCTCTGAATTTAAGAATATTAGATCGACAATTCACATCACTCTCTGTAGTAAATCCCACATGGTACATGCAGTTATACCCTCAGAAAATATCTTAAATGTGATTAAAATGTTGCCTCAGCTATCGGACTTTCATTCATAAAAATGCTAGCATAATCAGCTTCAGTGTATTTGAGGAGGAAGACCAAAGTGCTTATTTTAGTTTTGTCTCTGCTGGAAAAAAGAATGTATTTGCAGTACTATGCTTTAAAATATATTTGTTTCCCTTTGGAAATACTTTAAGTTGTATTATTGTGTGCTTTTTGTTCTTTCATAATTCATTTGTAAAGGTTGTTTCTCACACTTGTGGGAAAGGGGATGCACGTTTTACTGTGTTTTTAAGGAACAAATAAGTTTGAAATGTATGTATGGAAATTAATCTAGGTAAAAGACTGGTCTGTCTACAAGGTCTACCTTTTTTATAAGAAAAATTAAAAAAAATTGATGTTGACTCACTGATTGTTTTGTTGTCTTTCAGTATTATAAATGTCCCAATATAAGACATGTCATGAATTAAATGAACATAACATAAGTTTATTTAAATTTTTTCGACATACTATCACTTTTTTAATCACATTTTCGACATACTATACTATGACTTTCTTCAACATACTATACGATGTGATAAAAAGTCATAGTATAGTATGTCGAAAAAAATTATAAAAAAAAAACAGTGTCGAAAAAAATCATAGTATAGTATGTGGAAAGAAGTGATAAGCTATAGTATAGTAGATCGAAAAAAGTCATAGTATAGTATGTCGAAAAAAAATGATGAAAAAGCCATAGTATAGTATGTCAAAAGATAATAAAAATATCATAGTATAGTATGTTGAAAAAAGCCATAGTGTAGTATGTTGATAAAAAGTGATAAAACAGCCATTGTATGTCGAAAAAAGTGATAAAAAAGTCAGAGAACTATGTCGAAAAAAGTCATAGTATAGTATGTCGAAAAAAATTATAAAAAAGTCAATATAGTATGTGGAAGAAAGTGATAAAAAAGCCATAGTATAGTAGGTCAAAAAAAGTCATAATGTAGTATGTCGAAAAAAGTGATAAAAAAGTCAGATAAGTACGTCGAAAAAAGTCATAGTATAGTAGGCCTATGTCGAAAAAGGTCATAGTATGGTATGTTGAAAAAAATTATAAAGATATAGTATAGTATGTCGAAAAAAGTGATCAAAAAGCCTTAGTATAGTATGTGGAAAAAAGTCATAATATAGTATGTCGAAAAAAAAGATTAAAAAAGTCATAGTATAGTATGTGGAAAAAAGTCATAATATAGTATGTCTAAAAAATTATAAAAAAGTCATAGTATAGTATGTCGAAAAAAGTGATAAAAAAGTCATAAGTACGTCGAAAAAAGTCATAGTATGTCGAGGTATGTCTGTGGAAAAAAGCCATAGTATAGCGTATCGAAAAAAGTCATAGTATAGTATGTCGAAAAAGTGATAAAAAGTGATAGTATATCGAAAAAAGTGATAAAAAAGCCATAGTATAGTATGTCAAAAAAAAATGAAAAAAAGGTCATAGTATGTCAAAAAAGGTGACATACTATACTATGGCTTTGTTTCACCTTTTTTCGACATACTATGACTTTATATCACATTTTTCAACATATTATACTATGACTTTTTTATCACTTTTTTTCGACATACAATAATATGACTTTTGACATACTATGGCTTTTTTATCACTTTTTTCAACATAAAAATATAACTTTTTATCGACATACTATACTATGACTTTTTTATCACTTTTTTTCAACATACTATACTATGACTTTTTTTGACATAAAAAAATAACTTTTTTGACATACTACACTAAGGCTTTTTTATTACTTTTTTCTACACAATATACTATGACTTTTTTTCGACATGCTATTCTATGGCTTTTTTATCACTTTTTCCTACATATCATACTATGGCTTTTTCTCAACATACAATAATATGACTTTTTTCGAGATACTATACTATGACTTTTTATCGACATACTATACTATGGCTTTTTCATCACTTTTTTCAACATACTGTACTATGACTATTTTATCACTTTTTTCAACATACAAAAATATCACTTTTTGACATACTATACTATGGCTTTTTTGTCACTTTTTTCGACATACTATACTATGGCTTTTTTATAATTTTTTTCAACATACTATACTATGACTTTTTTGTCACTTTTTTCGACATACTATGCTATGGCTTTTTTATAATTTTTTCTCAACATACAATAAATATGACTTTTTTCGACACACTATGGCTTTTTTTCACCTTTTTTCGACATGCTATGACTATTTTATCACTTTTTTCGACATACTATACTATGGCTTTTTCTCATTTTTCACAACATACAATAATATGACTTTTCGACATACTATACTATGGCTTTTTCATCACTTTTTTTATATAAAAAAAATAACTTTTTTGACATACTACACTAAGGCTTTTTTATTACTTTTTTCGACATACTGTACTATGACTTTATTCGACATACTCTACTATGGCTTTTTTTCGACATACTATACTATGGCTTTTTCATCGCGTTTTTTCGACATGCTATTCTATGGCTTTTTATCACTTTTTTCAACATACAAAAATATAAAACTTTTTTGACATACTACACTAAGGCTTTTTTATTACTTTTTTCGACATAATATACTATGACTTTTGTTCGACATGTTATTCTATGGCTTTTTTCTAATTTTTCTCAACCTACAATTATATGACTTTCGACATACTATACTATGGCTTTATATCACTTTTTTTCGACATACTATGACTTTTTTTCACTTTTTTCAACATACTATACTATGACTTTTTTCGACATACTATACTTTTTTTCACTTTTTTCAACATACTATACTATGACTTTTTTCAACACACTATGCTATGGCTTTTTTTTCGACATACTATGGCTTTTTTCTCATTTTTTTCAACATACAAAAATATAACTTTTTTGACCTACTATACTAAGGCTTTTTTATTACTTTTTTCGACATTCTATACTATGACTTTTTATCGACATACTATACTATGGCTTTTTTGTCACTTTTTTTCGACATACTATACTATGGATTTACCATGACTTTTTATGACATGCTTAACTACCTTTTTTCGACATACTATATAATATATATTTTTTTACTTTTTATGCCTATGACTTTTGACATTTTGCATGCCTTTTTATTGACATGTATGACTTTTATATGACAGGCTTTTTAAAATAATTTTTGTATGGCTCTGTGGGCTATCATAATGTCTTGTTTAAATTGAATACTATATTTTAACTACAAGATAGCCTACTATAATTTAAAATGTTTTTTTCTTTCAAATGTTTAATATACAGCAATTAAAGTACAAACATAAAATAACTGACCGTCCACTTTATTAGGTACACCTTGCTGGTCCCGGGTTGTTCCCAGTGTTGCCTTCAGAACTGCCTTCCTTAATTCTTCGTGGCATAGGCCTACATATATTCTTTAAGGGGCTGGACACATTCCTTAGAGGTTTTGGTCCATGTTGACATGATAGCATCACGCAGTTGCTGCTGATTTGTCGGCTGCACCTCCATGATGCGAAACTCCTATTCCACCACATCCCAAATGTGCTCTATTGGATTTAGACGGTGGGTCATGTGAGTACAGTGATCGCATAATCATGTTCAAGAAACCAGTTTGAGATGATATGCCATTAGGGCATGGTTATCCTGCTGGGGTAGCTTATAGCCATTGGAAGATGGGTACAGTGTGGTCATAAAGGGACGGACATGGTCAGCAACAATACTCAGGTAGGCTATGGCGCTTAACGAGGCTCAATTGGTACTAAGTGGCCCGAAGAGTGCAAAGCAAATACCTCCCGGCCACGCCATTTCACCACCACCGCTAGCCTGAACCGAAGGCAGGATGAATTCATGCTTTCTTGTTTACGCCAAATTCTGACCCTACCATCTGAATGTCACAGCAGAAATCGAGCCTCATCACACCAGACAACGTTATTCCAATCTTCTATTATCCAATTCCGAAGACCCCTTGCCTTGCATGTAGCCTCAGTTTATTTTTCTTAGTTGACAGTGGCGGCGGTCGGGATAGCCTTCTGCTAGCTCATCAGGTTCACAGGTGCATTGAGTTGCTGCCACGTGATTTGCTGATTAGATGAGCAGTTGAACAGAAGTGTATACCGATACCGGTGATGTATCGAAGTCTGTTCCCCCTGTTAAAATGCGTAGTGCCCTCCTCCGTAGGCGTTTTGGTTCAGATGTATTAGGTAGGGAGGGAAGTTGGAACAGATCTCGACGGGGAAACAAGAGTTCGATACAACATTGGTATTTTGGGGAGAAGTATTTGAGGAGTAAAGTGCGTCAATAATGAGGTAACGTTACATGGCTAAGATGAGACAAGCACTTGAAATCTTTATATTAGATTGTTACGTAAGTGCAGGGCCGCAATTGCTATAGGCGAACTAGACGATTGCCTAGGGTGTCAAATGTGTTGGGGGGCGCCGTGTCGCCCTTAGGTCTACTTCTCATTAATAATAGAATTGGAATGACATGCGAAATTAAACATGATCATCCTAGGGCGCCCCCTCAGCCACAAGGAGCTCTGAAGCAGACCTGTGCGTTGCTTAGCGTCCACTCTCGCTGTAACAATAGAGACGAGCAGCGGCACAGACCACGGAGCTGCTGCAGCTCGCCTTCTCGCCTTCCAACCAAAGACGCAAAAGAGGAGGGAGGAGTAAATGAAACCATGCACACAAATCTGGAAACAAAACACTGGCCTTTGGGTTGCCAGACCAGTGATGATTAGACCAAATGTTGATGTCATCTAACTTACATGCAAGTAAAATGTACATACATTGGTACTCTATCGCTGACACAGCACTGTGGAGATATGGCACTGCGAGACTGGGGGGCGCAAAACTCAATCTCGCCTAGGGCAACCAAAGGGCTAGAGCCGGCCCTGCGTACATGTATTCATGTACCTTTTAAATATGCATTTAATTGACCTACTACACCAATGTGTATATATAGGCTACTGTACATTACAAGGCAACCAAGATTGATGCCTGGTTATAAAAATATAAGTAATGGAAAAGCAAATACATTTTTTTTTTTTTTTTTTTAGCAGATGTTTGACAATTAACTCATTGGATGAATAATGTACAGGTGACAAGCTTATTAGATTATGTATTTTTATGTCATGGTTCAGTGTTGTGCACATACTAACGACAAACAAGACAAAGTGACAGATTCGGAAAAAAACCTTTTTATTAGAACAATACAGCAGATATAAAGGTCTATTGCAATCAAACACTCCCATCAGAACAGAACGTGTGCTTCAACAGACAATATTTGCTCCCCAAGAGAAATAAATTAATATAAACTACATCAAATAAAAACAGAAAATGAAGAAAAAAAAGAAAAACTAAGAAATTTAAAATCTTGTTCAGAAAGAGCTGCCATCAAATAGAAACTTGCAAACTTAAATTTCAAACAATCATAGACATACAGTTTATGATAAGCTCACAATTTAAGTGTTTCCGTTGTGGGGCGAGATTTTGGTATTGCCAGAAAGTTCCCCTTTTGTTTTAATCTCCAAGTAAAGTCTCCATATCTGAGGCAGGTCATGTGTCCTTAAAGTAGTTAACTTCATCATATCTTTAGAGGACACTTGTTTATTTGCTAGGACAAGAGAGACATGGTACTCAGGGCCTCTTTCCTAACCTCACATGATCTCTGGATAAATAAGAGAAACCAGTGATAAATAATAGAAAAGAAAAAGAAGAAATTAAAGCTTGTAATAATAATAATACCAAAAACAGCAGTGGATAAAGTGAAATGCAATCCAATCAAAAAGAAAGACATGTTTTCAGACAGAGTAGCCAAAGGAGGAGGACTACAATGAACTGCATCTGTACAGTAATAAAACTGCAGTTTGACCAAAATTTTATATATATATATATATATATATATATATATATGGGGCCTTGTTTATAAAAAAATATCTTCAAGTAATCCTTGTGTAAAAATATGATTTTTAACAAATCATGTAAGGGCATGTCATAGAAAAGAACAAACTTATATTGGTGACATGAAAATTGGTTTTATATTTAGACATATCTACAGTAAAAAGATAAATGAAAATGGCTACATATCAAGAGGACTCTTTTATATATATATCATAGTTTTGACTTTAGATTTGGTTTTTAAGCACAAATGTTCACGAGAACTTTTTTTTTTTTCGTGAGGCCTGATTTGAGATCTGTGCACCAGGTCTGTGACAAACACAAGGGCGCAGGGTCAACACAAAAGTGGAAAAAACTGAGTAGAGAACAGTTGTTCTGCTGTCTCCTCGTTTATATTTCACGTTTTTTAGATCAGAAAAGTGACTGAGTTGTCACTTCCCACCTGCACTGAAGGCAAAATACCAGCGAGTTTTGAAGTCGCCATTTGTGTGATAAGATTCAAATGTTGTGTTGTATATTTCCTCCTCGGTTCCACCTGTCATCATCGCATATACAGACTACATGAAGTTGTTTGAAGCGATTCCCTCCAACCACAGAATTATTGTATTATTCTCACCATTGCACCTCACTGCTAGAACAAGTGTATATAAGACCTCTCCTCCTCATCTTTAGTTGCTTCATCATCCAACATATTTATTTCTTCTTGCCATCATATCATAACATTTTTTTCTTTTTTTCATATATATTTCATAGAAATCTATAACCCCAAATTTAGAAATCTTATTTACATGGAAAAGGTGTTCTTTTTTTACTTTTAAAAGTGACTGCCCACCCAAGTTCCCAACATCTCACCCTGCAACCTCACAATCATGAAAGAAATCCACTCAGTTCTTTTTCTTTTTTCATATTTCAATGCTCTAAAGTGTGAATTAGAAAACAGCATTTAGCAAAGAAAACACACCATAAAATGTATTTTTTTTAAAGCTATAATTATGCTTCCTTTTCAAATTCAACCATTAAACAGTCAGAACTCAACACAGAAGAAAATGTAGCATTACTGAAGGGAGGTTTTGAATGCCTCACCTCCCTCCCAAACAAACAGAGATACTTTCTGGAAAGAGCAGAGTCTCAAAAACGGGTTTATAAAACGCACATCTTGTTTTATAATCGAAGCAACAGAGCCAGAGGAGGTGGTGGTGGACAGACAGACAGACAGAGGGACAGAAAGAGAACAAAAACCCCTGTCACTCAGTTTTAGAGAGGCCATTCTGTGTATTACGCACACAGACACACACTAGACGAGCCACGTCGGTCTTCAGTTTAGTGGGAGAGCGTGTGTGCATGTCTTAGGTTTTGTGTGTGTGTGTGTTTGTGTAACTCTGTGCACATTATTCAAAACATTGCCTCCCCATAAATTGTGTGTGAGTAAATGACTGAGTCAGTGTGTGTGCGTGCGTTAGAGGGTGCCGTCCGCGGTGCAGCCCCCTCCTGCCTTGAGGCGAAATTCCTGCAGATTGGAGACACCGTGGAAATGAACGCAGGCTCCTGCGACCACCAAGATGTGGAACAGCTGGTGGGAGTGGAACTAGGCAGACAGAGAGAAAAATAGTAAATTAAATGTGTGTTAGAGAGAAACAAGAGAGCAAAATGTGATGATAAAAGTGCTCCTAGCTTGGTATTGCTTTAGCTTTTAACATGAGAAACAAATAGTGGGGAAATGGCTTCAACTTTGAGAATGCATCCCTAATATTTTGTGCCGTGTGTGTTTTTGTTAGTTACTTACCCAGATGTCACACTTGCCGGGGAAGAACCTCTCAGGGATGCGAGCAGCGTACAGACAGGCGCCGGTGATGTAGAGCGTTGCCATGAGCAGCAGCCAACCCATCTGACCCATTGTGGTCGCTTTAATCAGACCCTCGCTGATGACAAAGTGCAGTGTAGGAACCACGCCACTCAGACCCAGACCCACAAACACTCCTAAACACAGACATTGAAGGAGAGAGACTGTGAATACTTGAACCTGCATTAAAAATGTGTTTTGGGTCACTTGAGGTGACTTATATTCACATTATAAAATTAATATAGCAAACATGTTAGCGAACAGTTGCCTATTTACACATCCAGCAGACACAGAGCAATATTAGCATCTACTTGGAGCCATGTATCTGGCCACTCTCTTCCAACTCCTGAGGGAAATATCTGGCTCTTCAGGAGCTAAATGCTCCACTGTGTTCACCAGCTAGTCGCTAACTGGGTCTGTCTGATGACTGGTGCTGAGCAGGTAGTGTACAGTGGGATTTAGAGTGACCCCATTGTCATTACACATGGTCATTTGATCCATCGCTAATATAAAATATGGCTAAGAGCAGCTTTACAGTACAAAATAAACGTGTATCATGTCACTATCTCACTCTACCTGCTCTGACTCCTCTGTACTGCGGTGTGGCAAAGAAGTCACACTGGGAGACGGTGATGGCGGCCAATCCCAGTATGCACACCACTATCAGGTAGATGAAGCGGGGCTGAGGGGAGCAGTAGAAGGAGTAGTATAACCAGGGGACAAACGAGCCCATGATCAGGAAAGCGATCCCACTGTAGTCCAACCTAGACACAGAGTGGATGATTACAGACACTGTATACCCATTGGCTTTACTCTTTCAGTTTAAAAGGCCATTTTTCTTCTGTAGAATCTTAGATAGTGAAATCTGTGAGTTTACAGGATGTGCGTCTTACTTGGAGAAGACTCTGGAGACGCCCTCAGAGTGGCAGTAGACTGTGTGGAAGAGCCAGGAAAAGGAGAGGCAGAGGACAGCTCCCAGGAAAAACATCCCAATCACCACCTTCTCCTGGACTGGAGCCACGAACGACATGTTGGGCCTGAACATGAACATCAGACCCAGACAAAGGAAAAACAAACAGCCTGCAGAGAGAGGAAAAAAGACAAAGAGAGACAAGAAGACAGAGTGAGACTTAAATATTATTTAAGAGAAGAACCAAACAGACCAAAACAAGATAAAAAGCATCAATACTATTCACACAATCTTACTCAAATCACAAAGGCATGTAGGTGCAGTATCTCTGTTATAACCACTAGGTCGGAACAGAAACCCACACAGGTGTTTCTAAATCAGAAGAAACGTGCTTTGGATTAAACAAAGTGTATAAATTACAAACAGCTTTAAACCAAAGTTGCCAAAACACAAATCCAACTAATTCTAAAGGCGCTCACCCAAAAATAATGCCCTGGAATTTCATTGAGGACATTGTTTTCTTACACAAACCCACACCTCAGCTTTTGACATCGCAGTGCTTATAAAAGCTAATAAAGCCTGGTTTTGCTGCTTGCCGTTGTGACATTTTACATTTTTACATGTTTGGTTTAGTGAAGATGAACTAAAGAATGAAAACAAAAACGAGTGAACAGAGAGAAACAACAAACACTAGAAATACTTTTAACCCTCCCTCCCTTCCTTCCTCCCTCCCTCCCTCTCGAAGTGAGGTTATAGTTGCCTCGTCACTCCACTTGAAGAGACAGCTTTAATTTAAGATAGAAGCTTTGCTGGGTGTTAAGATCTGTGTTGTAAGAGTGTCGGTGAGTGTGTGCACTACCTAGCAGATGTGTCCAGATGTTTCCCGTTTCTGTGTGGATTCTGAAGATGCTCTTGAAGCAGGCACGGAACGAAGGCATAGGTGGCCTGTGCCCGTGGAGCAGAAAGTCATTGTCCTTCAGCCAATCGGGGAGCACGTCGTGAGGTATGACGCGCCACCGGCCCTCCCACACCTGATTGGTTCATAGATAGAAACATTCTATTAAGGTTAAAAAAACAAACAAAAAAAAAAAAAAAAAACGTATGGCTGGTAAGAATGGAAAATTAAAAAATTACTCTTATCTTGTCCTTTATGAGAAGCAGCTGGTTGTTTACTCTGTGTGTGTGTGTGTGTGTGTGTGTGTGTGTGTGTGTGTGTGTGTGTGTCAGAGAGAGTCCAAACTGGTGCATCAGAAGTCAATGTTCCAGCATTGTCATCTTACAAACAGACACCCTTAACTCTTAGTGTCAGGAAACTTGTTCATTTTTTTTTATTTTTATAGTTGTAGTTTTATTTTCATAGTTGGTAAAGAAAACCCCTACAATACATAAACCATAACGATGTGGTGAGAGTTTCAGGCAAAGTAAATGGCAGAAGAAGAAATCAATAATATGCAGTTTTTTTAATTAACTTTGCACTTCCATACTGCACTGGAAACACGTATCACTAGTAAACTGGTTGGATTCTGCAGGTGACTGCCATGTATTTAGTTTGGCTCGTGTCCAGACTCATGAAACATGTTGTGTATAAGAGATAAAGCAGAACTTAAAAAAATTAAATGATAATCCCCAGCATATGAAGTTTGCTCAGGACACTCTGTTTTCATTGTGTTTTTAATGGTTTTATTAGTTTCTTTTACTATGTGGTTTATTGAGTGTTGTTATAAAACCGCCTCGGTAAAACAAACGTCGCTCTTAGGAAGATTAGCAAATTTAGTGGGCGGTGGATTTAAAGGTGTGGTGCTCCAAAACGTCTGTATAGATTAGTTAAGGGTCTGAATGCAGGGCAAATATGTCTTTTCTACTATTTAAATGTGACCTAATACACATGCATACGTGTGTGTGTTCATTACCTTGTGTACAAACTCCTCCATCCTCTCCATGGCATGGTGAGCCTGCAGCAGTGGAGTCATTCCCATGAAACCTTCATCACTGCTCCTCTCATCCTCTTCCTCCTTCTCCTTTCCTTCTCTTACTTCGTCCTTCTCTTCATTTTTTCTTCTCTCCTCATCGCACTCTGGGACCCTCTGACAAGAGAAGAAACAGACACATTGTTAGGACAGAGTGACTTTAGAGGACTGGTTGTTTTATGACACCTAGGACATTTTCTCTTGTTCGAACAAAACTTAAAACACTCTGATTTTTAATTCCTTGGGTCATTTCAGCTTTATTAGACAAATGAAGTGAAGTGTGACTGGAAGAGCGAGGTCACCCCTTTAATTTGAACCTGCTACAAGCACATGATATCCACTTCAGAAATGTGTGATAAATGTTCCTTTCATCATTGCATAACCTGCTGCTGACCAGTGGTGTTCGACAACAAACACAAATTGGTCATTGTGATCATAAGCAAACAAACTTTGGAATATAATCAGTAATGTGTGTCTTGTCTTGGGCTGCAACTATGTTATTCATACTGTCACCTCAATGACTTTTGCCCCCTTAAAACAGATCAATGTCTACCTGTAACCCCCTGTGATAGTTTTTTCCTTGCCAGACCTATCTACACAGCACTGTGTCAGAGCTGGAGTATGGTCTGGCTACACCACTTATCTATTCTGGGATAGGGGGAAAAAAAGCTCTGGCTAGTTTGTATTTCTTCAAACCAATCACAACCGTCCTGGGCAGCTGGAAGCCCCGGATGCAGTGACAGTGCCTTTGCAAAATAGATAGCGCAGATAGCGGAAGGGGAGGGACATCAGGTGCATGTCATACTTTATCCCAGCAGCACTGTACATCTGGTAGCCAGACTAACCAATGGGTGACTTTTTTCAGATTGTGTAATTTGAAACAAATTTATAAGACTACAGGGATACAACTAACCAGTATTTCACAAGAAAATACAAGTGATTACAGAAAAGAAAAGATTATTTTCAATTAAATTAATCATCTCATGAAGTCCTTTAGGGTGGTTCAGACTCCTAGGTTGAGAAGCGCTGTCTTAGTCAAGAGTCAATATAAACATGAACACTGATTAGTGTGTATTTGGGTTTCTTCTCCAACTGTATGCAACCAGATCAGGTAATTAGAATTATAAAAAGCAAAACTTAAAACACACAGTATATTTTAAGAAAGAATTGATCATTATTGATTGAACAGATGTCGACAGTCTCACCAATCTTTCCTGTATAAACGGAAGATTAGACAGACAGCGACAATTCAATCTAAAAGAACAGCTGTCACAGCTGGGGAGCTGGGGACAGAATTAATATGGCTAGTGCGTTGTGATAAATACACAGTCATTTATCATAACTGACACAAACGGTCACACACAGAGCTGAGTGTGTCACACACTTATATACTAAAAACAGTGATGTGTGTGGACTCCGGTGCAAAAAACTGATAATGTGCTGGCACACAACAAGGACGCATTGTAAAAACACAATTATATTTCTTTATCACCAACACAGACACACAACCTTCACCACATACAGGCCATGTTCTGCTGAAATGAAGTGATTAGAAAAGATGTGATTTCTGTTCTTTTTATTACTCCGAAGGTGGAGTGTGTGTGTGTGTGTTGGGGGGGAGAATAAATAGTGAGAAAATAAATTAAAAAAAAAAAGCAGTGAGACAGAGATAGACAAGACAACGAGAGCAGAAAGAGACAGAGCGAGAAGTCCTGTTGTATATATAATGCATGACTAACCCATTTTTCAAAACCCAGCGGCAAAACACTACAACTGCATGGTCCCTGCTTTTGTGTGTGTGTGTGTGTGTGTGTGTGTGTGTGTGTGTGTATGTGTGTGTGTGTGTGTGTGTGTGCGCGTGCGGACCATGATGTCTCATATGTGGATATTTGCATGTCTCACACAAAGTCTGCAGACTTTCAGGTTGCTAAAGTCAGACTTTGTTAGTCGGACATCTGCCTTTGTGCCAGTGTATTGTCTGCATTTAATCTTGCATGAGGATAAATCTCAGTCTGCAGCTGTGTATAGTAAGAAAGGGACACACGCACACACACACACACACACACACACACACACACACACATCCAGTTTCAATCACACCTGAAGGCGAGCAACTGTAAAACCACATTCTCATAAATCCACTGTTTCAAAGCTGAGATAAAGGTGCCATCAATTGTGTGTGTGTGTGTGTGTGTGTGTGTGTGTGTGTGTAAGAATCAGTGATTGAGTGTACTATGTGAACTGAGGGTATTTGGGTGACTGCCAGGTAGTCACGTGTGCTCTGCAGTCTTTGTGTGTATCAGTAATAGCCTCTCATGTGTCCCCATGCAAGCATGTAATGTAGGTGTAAGCTTAAACCCAGATGCTGCCAGTCTCGCTGTGCATTGTGAGGTTATTCATGAAGGGTGTGAATACCTCTGTGCATGTGTGTGTGTAGGGGGACAACAGGGTGTATTCTAGGTGTACTCAAAATGCCATCACTAAATAATATACACACACAATCACACCTGCACAGATGATGTTGAAGCACGGTGATACACACAACATACACACTGATATTTCACACAATACATACAGGGAAATAGGACGACTGCTACTGTACTGTAACAGTAAATGCTGTCAGGGCAGATTGGAATAGAGGACAGTGTGTCATACACACTCTGCTTTAGTTAACACATACAGTACGCAAAAGAAGGCAACATAGATAGGGAGAGAGAGATGGAAATGGGTGGGAATCATTTAGCCTACGTCCCATTACCTGTACGTTGAAGTGATTTATGATCAGCCACCTTGTCACTGGAAACCACCTTTTTAGTGAACCACTACAGGCAGCTGTACAGTCACACTCGTTTTTGTTTTTGTTAAATCAGGTTTGTGAGAAAGAGAGAATGTGTGTATGTGAAAATGAGTCACAATACTCTTAACGATAGTGTTATCACATGACCTTGTCTTATTGGTGGTGAACCAAAGCAGGAAGTAGGGCTAGGCAATATGACGATAGATAGATCATCAAAACGATATTGAAATGTCTATTGTATATATATTTTCTATATTGTTTCAATCGCTATGTTGAAAAACCAGTGGCCGAGCTGCGTTACGGCAATAATTACGTCATTTGGACGAAGCTTTACATTCTGATCCTTGCACGTGGAAGCAAAGCTGGAGCGAACCACAGAGGTGCTGTTTTGATAACATGGAGTATGGGGTATACAAAAAAATAAGCTTTACCATGTTGTTATTTCATATAGACTATTTATTTATTGAATTACCAGAAAGCATTCTACATTGTGATATATAAGGAGAGGGAGGTTTACCGGCTTTGACTGCGGTTCACTTTTTGCAGCTTCCAACATTTACATGATTGCTGAAAATAACAACAAACATTTCTTCACTTTCCTGCAGCACGAGCAGATAGCTGACAGGAACATTGCAACTGTCGTTTACAAAAGGTTGAAAAAAAGGCGCTACCATAACACTGGCTCTTCCGTGTCTACCCTTCACAGTAAAAGCCCAGCTCAAATTCACTTTTCACAGAGGTTTGTACAAAAACGAGTCCTAATCCTGGTGCCTAAATTACCCACAATACAACTCAACCACCAACAATTTGGTCAGAGATTCGGCTAAGATATGCTAGTAGCGGGTAATATACATAACCTTAAGTTACTAGCCTCAAGCAGAGATGACCTTGGGTTACAGAGGTCTGGTAAGCTCACTTCTTTATTAAAATAAAATCTTGCACAGATTGATTTCCAGTCTTGATCTCAAGAATGTTTGTGCTGTCGCTGCGCATATAACATTCAACTGCCTGTGTACCACATGGAACACAGGGTTGAGCTGTAAATTGGAAGCTGTGGGTGTTTGCAGATATTTTTTACTGAAAATATACTGAAAATGACCAGCTGCCAGCCTGAGAAATGAAGAAGAAACGTATTATCTCCTGTGAAACATCTGTTCAGCTGCACTAAACTCAATTCAGACTGTGAAAGCCACAATGTTTAAGGTTTAGCAGCAGGTGATGCAGAGAGTTTGGCTGTCAATTGCCCAGCTGAATTTGCTGTAATCAGATCTAATAACGACGTAGAGAGAATATTCAGAGAGGACTGTTAGGAGTGAAGTAGGCTACGGTTCTTGGAATGTGGGCTACCCCCTAAAACACGTTGCAGACACACGTTACTTGGACGAATGCAGTATGTCTGCCACACGTGACTCAACATCAGCTGTCCAGTCTTCAACATGTCATCATAGAGGTTAAGGAGTCAGATTTCGCTCTGTGTGAAAGTGTGTATCAAGGTCTATCCTTGGCTCTGAGGGCTCACTCAATAACCTCATTGTGAACAGTATGACTAACAGTCCGGGGGTCTGGGTCTGACACAGAGCCACAGTCACGTGTTGGGAAATCATCATCAAGGTTGTTGATATACTTTCAGCAGAGCACAGTTCCCATTTTTCTAAGAAGAGATTTCCTGGGAAAAGCCTGAGGGGATCTTTAAGAATCCAGAAATTTATTTTAAACAGATTTGATAACATATTCAACCTGTTAAAAGGGAAGCAATTATCAAAGTACGTATTTGGCGTTAGGGGGAGTTTGGAGGAATCTACCTAGATTGGAAAATAATATTACTAACTTTACATTGTCAATATCTGCTTGAGGCTTGTAAACGTGTAGGTCTGTTGTGACTTTAATACTCCAAGCCATGTTCAAATCTAGCATTGACTGCTGTATTATAGGGAGAAAACGTGCAGAGAAATAATACCGACAACTAGGTCTGCAACAAAACTGATTGTGGCAATTATTCAGATTGGTTTTCTTTGCTTTTAAACCTACAAAAAGGTAGGGTGTATATAGATTTGGGACACAAGTACAGTAAATATTTAGCGCTTTATTAAACACAACAGCAACACAACAACTACAGTTCGAAAACCACGATGGATAAAAGCACCCTGGAAAATCTTACAGGAAGGAGTGTGTTTGCAGGACAAAGTCAAGAATAACAACAACAATAGCACATAGACTTCCAACACTTTTCACATGAGTATGAGCTAAGCAGTTAGTCTTGGATGATGTACACACACGAGAATACGAGAGGAACGAGGAAATCCCTCGAGACACTGGCCTGCTCAAGATTAAATGAGTCAGGTTTTCTTAAAAGCCCTGGAAGGCCAATCTATCCCTCTGTTTCACACACATTACTTAAAGAACATATATCCAGCTCCCCTCAGACTCATTAACCATTCTGTACGTAGACCTGGCTAATGACTTTTGTTTGACTAATGACTATTATTCACATGCACACACACCTGACCAGCCTGTGTGTGGTGAGGATTCCTCCGCTCTAATTAGTTTTTGTTACGCTCTACATTCAACTAGTGGATAACAAGTTTGAGAAGGAAGTGAGGGAGGAGAGACATTTAAGGAAACATTTTCCATCTTCCAGTGAAACATGGAGATTTAGAAATAAACAAATTCACATGCTGACAGTTTGGTAGAGGCTGGAATCCAGGAAACAGCTGCCAGCCAACAAGAATACAGCTGAAACTATGTGGACCAATGACAGCAGAGTCTGAACTTATAAAGGACCAAAGAGGGAAGAGCTCACCCTTGTACAGCGTAACCCCTGCACAGGAGAGGCAGAGAGATTCAACATGTGACTTGCACATGCACAATGCCCTCTTGGGACCAATTTGGAAAAGACGCCAAGACCTTCAAAAACAGAGTGTTACAAAACAAACACGCATGCCCGACCCTAAAAAACAGACACTGTGCTCAGGCTGCCACAATACAAACTGTTCTCTCGGTTCTTGCCAATGATGACCAAAAGGAGGGCATGAAAAATCGCAACAAAATAACTGATTTTTATCAAACCAGTTGGAGGGCTTAAATCATAGATCTTCATTTTTATAAAGCCACTTCAAAGTAGTTTTCTCTTTTTTCTTGTGTGATTGGTAAGGAGAATGGATGCCAAACTGGGGCTAGGTATCACCTGCAGTGCTGGGAGATTTTACAAGCCAATGCAACGTGTGATCTTAGTTGCTTTCTGAGGAATTATTGAAGTCAGCTTGATTGTGTAGGGTGTCAAACTACTTCTAAACTATCCCTTATTGATTTCATTCATTACATCTATACAAAGAACAAAGGCCTGGATTAGACAGAGGAAATCTGTTGAAAACTAAAATTGCTTATTTCTTTAAGATATTTTAATGACTATGTCAACATTTTGGGGAAATATGATTATTCGCTTTCTTGCCTGGACTTACCTTACCTGGACTGAAAAAAGATTGATACCACTGTCATATCAGTTTATTCCTCAAAAACAATGACAATCACTGCAATCTCCCTACAATGTCAGAGCGTTCAATGCATTACAATAACATAAATGCTAGAATAACTTTGATGACAAGTACAATAAGAGGAAGTAAAACTGGATGTCAGATCCATCTGAGGCTGGGCGTTGATGCATGAAAGCAATAAAAAAAAATAATCTTTGGCACAAAGAGAGGATGTTCAGAGGACTCAAAGGTCCAAAATCTCAAGCATTGTTCACTGGTATTTGTTCACTGTTTATTGGGTGTACTGTGTAATAAAATTCCACAGCTGAGTGTACAGTATGTGCCGAGTGTGTTTCATAGTTTAAGGTGCATGTTTGCAGAGAAGCATCTGTTGTCTTCGTATTACGTAAACAACACAGTAGTCTACTCACTCTCTGGTAAAACTCCTTTAAAAAAAAGCAAGATTACATTATCCAACTTTACTGAGTTCTTTGGCTATCTTTAGAACTCAGCAGGATCGGTTCTCCACTCTCCTGAAAATCTAATTGTCATTAGTTGTATTAGCACAAACATTCAACTGAAACTGACTCGCCTAAAGCTCACGCCATCTAAAATTCCTCCAAGTCTTAATTACCTAAATTGACTTAAACAATCGGAAAAAGACACTCGATTGAACGTTACTGACATTGAAACTTTGGCATTTATAGATCTCCAATGCAGATATAAACTGAATAGTGTTTTAGAGTGTTAGTTTTAGAGGCATCACTAAACACACACTAGACACGTTTTGACTGCAACAGTCTGAAACAATTCTGAGCACCAGATTCCCATTAGGATGAGATTGTTGGCAGTTACGGCTAGTTTCAAAAAAATGTCATGGGGAGTAGAGTGCGGATCGGGCCGCATTTTTCTGTCCGAGCCTGGCCCGCGTCCGACAGAGCATGTACCGAACCCGTCCCGTGCCCGACAGGCATTAAGATATTTATGTCCTAGCCCGACACAGTTAAAATCTCGTTTTTTCTCATACTAATGACACATACGTTTGTTTGTGTGGAAAGCCCGTTTTTATTAAGCAACTGTAGGAAGGCATTTGGAAATGTCAACAGATGAGCGCATCAGCGCACACGGGGCAAAAAGCGCACGTTAACACAGGGGCTCACCTACATAATAAGCTTTAAAATGTCCAATGCCTTATCGCGCTGATGTGACCGAACCCGACCCGAACCCGAAAATCATTTCTAAATATCTGTCCGAACCCTGCCCGGCCCCTCGGGTAGCGTCGGGTCTCAACGGGCTCGGTTCGGGTATCCATCCTCTAATGGGGACAAGTTCAAAAAGGTCTGAAAAACAGGAAATTTGAAAGATTAATAGTTGTGTCTTTTAACAACAACAAACATTTTGAAAGAAGAAATCCCCGTAGCTTTTAAAATAAAAATGTTTAGACAAAAAACTAAAATCAAACTGCCAAAATAAGACACCTAGAGACATCCCATCCAATCTGGTGGCAAACAGGATGTGGGATGCCAACCCCAACCACACACTCGCATAAACATTTCTAGATGCACACTAACACCTACCAAAAATGCTGAAAGATTCAAAGTGCAGCCTGTGGGGTGTTAAGACTCGCTGATTGGGGTAAGGGGCCCATAGTGTCCTCTCAGGTGTCCGTGTTGTGTTACAGCAGGTAAAAAGGACACGCATGAGCAGACACAATACACACACGCGAACACTATTGTGTTTCAGCTCAATGGCTGTATACGAATAGTCTTTCACACTGAACAACAGACCGGCAGCTGGCACATTTGTTTGATCAGTTCAATAGGTTGCCTTCATGGGATGCTAATCACACAGATTTTGTTTGTTTTCCTGCCAGGAAGACGTCTGTATACATAGACATAACCATTTTTAGGGGCTGTGCACACATTCAATATCCACATCACTTTAGACTTGGAGTGGAACTAAAACCGAACATCAGGCGAAGCTGAGCCAACCCTCATCATAATGCACTGTTAATTACTCTAGCACAGAATGACTCATCGTCAAGTTTGAAAAGCCTTGAAGGTGGTGAGGGTGTCGATAATAAGTGGAGGTGGCGGAGGTTAAAAAGCTTGATCAAACCAAACAAAAATCAAGTTCCAAGAACCTGCTGGAAAAACCTAAGACGCTGATCACAAAATGCTCAGCAACTATTTCTGAGGTACCCCTGAGCAAGGCACTCAACACCCGGATGCTCTGGTTATGGTGCTCGGTTATAGTAGTAAATGTCTTTAGAGTTTGTGTTAGTTTTTAACTTTTATCTGTACACTGTTGGAAGACTGAGCTTGTCTTCTCCTGTTAATGACATAACTTTTGCTGCTCTTTTTACTGTATGTACTTTAATATACTGAAGTTGTAATGCTTGTTTTCAGGGTAGTCATGAGTACAATATTTCTGCTTCACATTTAATTGCTGTTAACTGGAAGTCTAATTATGTGTCCCTTTATAACTCTTGCATCTTGCACTATGTTTCACATACTTGTATTCCTGTCTCAACACTCAAGGCTCTAAGGATAATACACCCACCAAAGACTGACATGTTGTCCCAAAACCTTCCTGAACCAACTTTAAATCTAAATTTGTTCTTAACTTTAAAACGCTTCTTTTCAAAGGTAATATTATCTTCTAATGTTAAATTACTCAAGTGTTCAATCTACTTTTTGATCTGTGGAAACTTATTAGGTCTTCAAAGGGAAAACATGTCATGTACACAAACAAAGGCAGCAGACTGGTACTACATGTGTATCACAGGCCGCTTTGCAAATAACTACTTACTAATGTAAAAGGGTAAAAGTAAAATCAATTCCCATTCATGCAACTGTTAAGATGTGTTGATTCAGATTTTTAATTTGGGAAAAACTCCAGTAGATGGTTATGTTTCTGTTATTATACTGTAAGACTTTGCTGGTCAGCATCAGTTACAGAATATTGTACTTCCCTGTTAACAACACCTATTCAATTATTCATGTGAAGGTGTGTGTGGGATAGTTTTACTGTGTGACCAGTCGACCCATACCGCGCCACATGGCCCTGACCAACCAGATGACAGCATGTGCGTGCATGTGCGTGCGTGTGTGTGTGTGTGTGTGTGTGTGTGTGTGTGTGTGTGTGTGTGTGTTTTGGACACTCACCGCATTGTGTGAGGGGCACTGTGCGGTGCTTGGAGAACCTGAGATGGGCGTGTCTGCTCTCTCCCGGGGACTCATGGGATCTGTAGGCGTGCTATCTGTTGCATGTTCAATGAGGTTTGAAGTTCTGTGTCGCAGCACGAAGGCTGGGCCCTCGGCCCCACTCGTCTCTCCTCTGTCCAGCTTGAAACGCTGGACTGGCCTCCACAGACAGAAGATTTAATAGATGAAGATGACTAAATCCAGTCTTTGGATCTTCACTCCGAACTTTATGGCAGAAATGAGATAGGTAGAAAGAGAATAAAAATAGGTGAAAGGAAGACAAAAAACTTTAGTATTAATGATTTTTTTTAACCTCAAATTCGATCAAAACTAAACAAACACGACAAAACAGAGTAAAAAAAATCCAGACATTATAACAGTTAAAACACCATATTTTTACAACATTAAAGTAATAAGCTACTACTGTGTTGCAGTTTCCTAAACAATAAAAAATACAAGCCCACAATATAACTTATAAATGTCAAACATGGCTTTAAACCTGAGCAATTATAAGCAATTACATTATGGATTATAATATATACCACAGTCAAAGCATTAGGAAGTCTTCTATTTGGGCCTGACTGAATAGGGCCGCACACCAACGGTATCATATTAAAATGCGACAACAGTAAACAACAACAGTCAAAATGGATTCTCGTAAATGGAGTATAAACGAAACACGCCGTCTGATTTATATTTGGGAAATCAAACGGTAACTGGAAGATTCATATTGAAACCGGGCAATTTATGAGATTTCAAAAAAGCTGGTAGGGGGTGGTTACAGTCCAGTATGGCAGCAATGCCAACATTAAATCATACACCTCAAGAATGCTTCCAGAAAAGCCAAGAACTCCGGTAGGGACAGGATAAGCTGTTCCTTTTGCGAGAGACGCACGTGGATTCTAATTCCAGGTGTGAACTGAAGTAATTGTGATCGATCACCCAAGATGCATGTTAATGTCAGGTCTGAACAGGCCTAAAAATATGATAGTGGAAGCATAATCTAATAGTTAAAAGGTTCAAGTTCAATCCTCTTAGAAGACAAACAATCCTGCAGATGTATCACTGTCTGCACAGCACTACAGTTCACTCAAAGCAGGTCTGCATTAGAGATAAGATGATGTTGGTTGTTTTGCTTTGTCTCGGTTACTTCAAAAAGTTACCCGTGGTATCAAGGCATTAAAAATAATAGATCTACTAACACTGGCAGCCAATTAGGAGCTGCCAAATTGCTGTCATTGTGAGTTGCTTAGCGACAAGGTGTCCAAGACAGGAACAAGTGACTCACACAGAGGAAGTAGATGTTTTTAATGTTGACAATTTAAGAGTTGAGAATTCCCTTTTTTTCTTCATCATTCTCTAACTACGTCACAGTTTGTATTCCGCTTTACAGGGTAATGTAACAAAATCATATCATTTAAAATTAACTAGTGCAGTGCCCGTTTGGAGTGCATGCCTGTTCAGAAGGATTGCTTGGTTCTTAGTATATTTTTTTCAGTCGCGGCTCAGCTGCGGTTCATTTAGAGATTTGGCGTGTCCCCTTATTTTCGTCTAGCCGTCACACATCCAGGTAATCCCAATGGTAAGTCTTATCCAGCACTGTTATATGATATGCTACTCTCTGATAGAGTTGATCGGTTGCAACACAGCAACTATACAGCCACACACACACACACACACACACACACACGAGGACTTTAACCACAACCTAAACTTAGAGGTACACATGATCAGTAAAAAAGGCCCTACTAAAAGTCCTTGGTTTGGAAGATTTACTTTTCTATCCTTGTGAAGACATTTGGCCTTTGTTAGAATAAATGTGCTCATGTGTACCTGTACTAAACCCATTTTATAGCTGCATGTTTTTACAGCAGCTTGTTTCCAAACACTCACTTACACAGCCGAAGCTTTAATATGCTTAATGTACCGTAAATGATGACAACTGCAGCTGCACATTTATATCAGTATGTCTTACACTGCTGAAATCTGTTTGTTCTCTGTGTCTCAAACACAAGCACAGCGCTCCAGAGGGGCCAAGTCAATGTGAACATGCCCCCAAGCACTGGACCACTTCATTTAAACCATCCCCCTGTGCTACCACAAACATACATTAGGGGATTGTACACTCAAGGGGGGGGGGCAACACAAAGGCATGCACATACACAGCTGTACTCGTACTTGTAAACATACACACACAGACTGCTAAAGACATAATTTGTAATAGGCTGACGTAAGCATGTAGAGAGCAAAAGAGCTGCAATGGATCTAAAGTAAAGGACAAGGTAACACACTGATACAAAATATTTAACTGCACATAAACTACATTGCTTTCATATAACCAAATGTTAAAATTCTTATCTTACTTAGAATGAAAGCACAAGTAATCACAAGTGATTGCTTTTGCACCTCTTCTGCTGTACTGGATCATATTAAATCATAGAGCTTAGAGAGTCGAGGGCGACAGAAGGTTGGCTTCTTTGCGTTACTGCTACTCGGCACCTGACTGTGTCTCACCATGCATAAAGCATCAGTTTGAAATAGCTTTGTTCTTCCATCCAGATTATAGTTTGACACAAGCCAGCATCAAATCGGTTTTTAAAAAAAGCACCATTTTTGGATGTGCAAAATGCTGGCTTAGTATGAGTGGAAAGCTGAAACAGAGAGGATACAGTGCGTTTTCCTATCTAGTCACCTGTGTGGACATGAAACAGACTTTGCAGGACAACGTATATAATAAATAATATACCCACAAATACTGTATAAGGACAATGCATAAGAGCCAAACTAAATAAATATTCTATAATGATAATTTAAATGGCTCTACAACCCTAAGCAGTTCCAAAACTAAGAATAACTAGATGTTAGGAAACTGACATTATTCTGACATTGGTTATTTACTTGCTTTAATGATATTACCCTGTGCACTTCCATGAGGTACAATTGTTTATACTTAAAAGGTAGAATAAAAAAAAACTGTGGGATTGACCTGAGAAGTTGACAAAGCTAACCCTAATTACAGATACTGTAACAAATGGAGCAGCTTTTTACAGAGAATAGGTGTGTTGTAAGTGAGTGCATATACATGATGTTTTTCCAGTGAACGATAATTATTCTAGCGAAAAAACATCAAACCACAGCTGGTCGTGGTGAAAGAACAAAAAAAAAAAAAAGAGAAGTGAAAGGCAAAGAGACACGACTACACAACAGAAAATGACATAGAAAATTATTAAAAGGGCTATAGGAAATAAACAGAAAGTTTCATAACCCAATGATATCGACCAACAGTCAAGATCCTGCGAAGAGATTAAAGAAGACTATTTGAGTTGAACTGAGATGGCTGGCCAGTGGGCGAGTTCCCTAATCGAAATCAAACGCTTCTACACTCAGATTGTCCAATCAATCTCCCTCCTCTTTCTCCCTAATTGACTTAATTACATTGAAGCTCTTTTTGAGTAACTGCACCCTCATTTTCTTTCATGATGAAAAGTGAGATTTCATGCCGGGTCCTAATTAACTAGGGAATAAGGGGAATTAACTACTTTGATGGGGTTCTTTTGCAGCTGTAATCGATTCCCAAGATAACAGTCTTGTGGCCTGATTGCCACACAAGAACAAACAGTTCTCCCGACAATTGAAATAGCTGAGAAGTTTGGTTCTGTGTTGGTCTGATAAGAGTCTGGAAGCAGTGGACAAGAAAAAAAACATTGAAGAGACTTGCATGGATGGCCACACGTGACCATCTCACTCTGTACATACAGTATCTGTACACACATACATAGAGAGAGAGTGTATGGCCAGCTTCCTACAGTTTCATAGCTATGTCTTTGCCATTTCTATCTTTAAAAAGTTCACATATTGAGGTGCAGACTAGTGTGAGCATCAAAATGTAAAAACACATCGCACAAACCTTGTCCACTACACCATGCTTCATTCACCTCACCAAATATTTTCGGCTATTTTGCTTTCATTGGACTTATAGATCACCATAAATACTAAAACATCATGATCACCTTTAAAAAAAAAAATACTTCTTACAAACTACCACATGTGCTCCTTGTGGATACAGAAATTTACAAGAGAAACATAATTGCAAAACATAAAATATTACAACCATCTTTTTAGAATATTCATTAGTAAATACAATCTTTCATGTTGACCCATCAATAGGTAAAAAGGATGAATATCCATTTTTTAATAAATTTTTTCAAATTCATTTTTCAAAACATAATATATACTTAAATGTCTTCCATCTCTTAATATTCGCAGATAATCCTAACTAACAACAAAGCCAATCTATGGTTGACCTTAACACATCCACCCCTTAACTAACTCAAAAGATTGTTTACGAAAACCGGAAACAACCTTAGACACCACCCTGATGGAGGCAAGATAGCCAAAACATGTGGTGGTGTCATTAGAGCAAAGTGTACTGGAGAAGAATTCTTGCTGCTTGTTGCATGTCAAAAACATAAAAACCACAACCGCACACACAGACACACTCATCGCCTGCAAGAACCAACTCCACAGTAGCAAAACAAACAGAAAAGAACAGACTGACCCTATATTGAGATGATAACAAAAAGACTGGACATGAAAAAAGAGAAGAGAATTGATTTACACGGCCATACCAAATGGGGCTTAAAAGTTTCTGTTCAGAGAGAACAGCTAACACAGAATGTCTGTCGACAACAGGATGCTAAATAATTCATGTTTCGTGCGGTGTAGCTGTATGATCACAATTTTGGGCTCATAAAAAGCATTGTGAATGTCGTGTATGTACACCCTTATTTTTTCCCTATTAAAGTCGCTGTATGAGATTCAATTATTTTCCACACTCAACCTCCATGAAACAAACCAATCACGCAGACAAGTTTACCATCTGCTGTTTTTCTGCAAGTTATAGCAACTCAGAGAATACTATCAAACTGCCCCAGGGTGACACTTTAACCCCAGGAACTGTACTGGCATAGAGGATAGCAGGCTGAGGGAACCAGACTCGTGATCTTCTGGGTAAGCCTTGGTCAAGAAAGGGATTTATCAATACTCTCTCCTCACTCACAATGTCACTTTGGGGTCGCGTGCTGTCAGCAATATAAAATAGTCTTTCAGTACACTCACTAAGTTATTCTTTTCATTTTTTTTTTTTATAATTTATTCTCTTGACATTATAAACTAGCTCTGATGCTACAACAGCAATGTCTTAAATAAACATTATTGTCCAATGACCATGGATGCTATTGATTTGGCCCAAAGGTCAATACCAGCAATACTGTGGGTGTGTGTTATTCAGCTGACAAAACTATACATGTCTTGCTGTCTGTGATGGCATGTTGTGAATTGGCAATTTTAAAAACCTTAGCAATTCTGTCGTGACACAAAAGGACAATACTGATCGACACTTTCTGACTGGCGGAGAGTGTAAACAACAACTGCTAAAGTGAGTTGTTCAAAACATTTCTTTTTAGTAAACTCCGTGTACACAAACAATGGGCCTCAGTCACCAACCGTTCTTACGAAGAAATGTGTTCTTAAACCCCACTTACGCACTTATTACGAAGAGTCTGACATTCACTAATGTTTTCTTACCTTGGATTTGTTCCTAGCTAAGAACGAATTCTACGAACACTCAAGAGCACTCTTACGCACATTTGAGTGAGGACAATTTGCTCCAAATAATTGGTTACTGCATTTTATTTAATTCTACAGTGGTTTACAATGATAGTATTGTACTATAATGTATTTCTGATCATTTGTTGAAAAACAAATCATAGTATGCAAAGAAACACTAACACTGCAATTTACATCAGCAATTAGCTGATTAAATCCTGCGTTACTTGGTGATTGATCGCGCTATTTATAGGGCCAAAATGGAGTGGTTTTGACTCCGTTACATTTTGCAGCAATTATCTATACTTTCTACTCCACTACATTTCTACAACGTTCCGTTACATTTTCTAATCAGTTTTTCCCCCTGCCAAAACGTCTTCCTGACCGTCACACGTTTGTCTCACCAGTGAAGTTTGGTTGCCATAGATACTGTATATATGGGGCACCGCCGCTCCTTTATCGGCTTCCAAGCCGGCTGCGGTGCTCCAGAGCCCAGGCACAGCGCTGCTGACCCTCGGTAATACAGCCTCCGTTTTTTTTTTATTATTCCCATTTTTAAATCTTAGTTGCCATTTATTTCTCTCCACAGCGTCGTTTAATACTCCGCCAGGCAGCGTAAGACGTGTTCATATCTTATTTATTTGGCTGGACCTCTTCACATCTCCTCCCCAGTTTCACTGCTTCACACACTTTATTTGCTTACTCGCATGGTTAAAGAAAATAAAACCGTCTTAAAATACATCCATGAATAAAACCAACTGCATTCCGATTCTAACAACATATTTCCGTTTTATGCTGGTTAAGATAGGAACTTCTTTTAAAAGCCAGGCCTTGTTTGTGGTAGTGGACATCTTCTACTTTTACTAAAGTAAATATGTCTCTGGTTATTTGTACTTTTACTTAAATACGGAGATTCAGTACTTCCTTCACCACTGCAATGTACAAGTCATCTGCGACTCCGACAACCATCTGTTGAAGGCATGGATGTATTAAGAGAACTGGATACAGTGTTCGGCGGGAAGCCCCGTAGCCTACATTCCAATGAGAGTGCTCAAAAGCGCATAAAGCAAACCATAGACAGTATATAAGAATGGACCAACAGATCCCATTGCTCTGGACGGAGACCAGTGAAGGCCTTTAGAAGCACTTTTTCGGTGATGGCGGTTACTGCGCAGCCTCCAACTGAGAGAGACGACGTAAATGTGCCGTGAGCAACGTGTATGAAAGTTGTAAGTCTTCTGGTAGCTGTGCCAAGAGAAATCTCAATTATTCCCAATCTTGCAGAGACGGAGAGCCTAGGTATATGTAAGCTGCTCGCGCCCATTATGCGCGTTCATCATGCCAAATTTAATAATTCTGGATTCGCTTCTAGTGAATGTTAAAAATGTTAAAAACGTGATGTTTTAAACAAGGACCCTTTACTTGTTCAGGCTGGTAAGTTGATATACCCCGAAACAAATTATCCACTGAAATATAGACGTTTCTTTCGCCATGCAAAGTCTATCTAGGGCTTGGTTGAAGGCGGTCTCCTGCTTCCCAGGAGGTGCACGGGAAGTGTCATGTCCTTATATGGGAATTTGCGGGGCGTTTTCTTATGCTAATTAGGAAAAACTGGCACGCGCTTTCAGTTAAGAAGACGTGGGATTCATCAATCTTAAGAACACAGGTGCGAACAATTCTGTTGTTTAAGAACACGTCATGAATCCGACGTAGACTTTTCTTAAGAACATATTTAAGAGAAAACTTAGGAAGATATTGCTGAATGAGGCCCAATGTTCTCAATGCTGGAGATCATGTGTAGAGCCCCTGGTCATACTTTGAGCAAAGTTTCATGTTGTGTCGAGCCTTCTTAGTGTTTTAAAAATAGCGATTTTGATGCTATCATAGTAGTGCCCCTAGCACTCCCATTCAAAAGGCCATTTGACCGAAAATGAGAATACAGTAAATCTTAAAAGTGGCGTTTCCGTCCCAATTATGCTTTTAAACGAAAGTTTGACTCGGGTACATTCACAAAAAGAACCTAGGTTGCATTTTGGTGAGAGTTACGCTTTAACACATTCATGGCCAATGCAAGCCATCTTTACATTGGGTAAACCATTCAAGAATGTAAACATTTGAGCGGGTATAAATGGTAATGATGTATAATTTACATGGAGCATTTGTAATTTTCTTAATCTTTTAACTTTCAATCATCCTGTGATCTTTTATCTTGCAACATCATTGAGTCTAGATTTAATTTTATACAACACCTGTAATTATTAGCAAACCTTTCATTTTAATCCTAAATTGCACTTGGAGATTAATGTTAATTACAAATATATTAACATGCTATGATCAGCATGCTAACAGTCTACACACAAGGTCATTTATTCATGCGCATTATTCCACACAGGCATGAGCATGTGCTGCAGCATTCCCTCCTGCATAAACGCAGACGCACGCACACAGAAGACAGCTGACTTCAGTTCAGTAGTGTGGAGTCAGTCATGGAGAACTGTATAGCTGTGACGAGGTGGCTCCAAAAATCAATCCTGGCAACCGACAGACAATCCCAACGGGAACTCAGATGAAGAAAAAACAAAAAGAGACTGAAGAGAGAGAGAAAAAAAAAATAACGACTTAAAACCGAAAAGAAATGTCAATGGAAAACGATTTGTTCTTGTTTTCTTTCCCCTCAAGGAAAAGAGTGAGTGGTGAAGCTGAGTAGCAGCTGTAAAAAGTGGAAGTGAATTATAAAGAAGCAGAAGTACCCATTTCTGGATCTTATACTCTATACACATTAAGGGCCCATCGGTCATGGCTGTGATGTGACATGTTTGTATTATAAAATCCCATATATCACTTTGTGTATATAAATAAGTGTAATAGAGAAAGAGGGGAGGGGGGGGGGGGGTCTTCAGTAGGTGACCTAAATGATGGCGAATGCTGCCTGAATATGAGGCATTTAGTTTAGGGAGCCAAGGGAGAGAAAATGTGTTTTATGAGGAAGTTCACTGCAGACAAAGGCAGTGGACAGAAGTCCGGTGAAAGCATTACTGAAGCTGAATACTGCTAACTAAAGGACAAAGAGAAGGTGAGATGCAAGAAAAAGACGTTAAAGGATGACAGAAGATATGACCCAATAAACCTGCTCTGCAGCATCGTCATGCGTACTGCATGGGTGTGGGGGTGTTTGTGTAATGACACATCCAGTTGTAGACTATTTGAAGGAAAGCAGTTTTCCTATACTTTCATTTAGCAGCAAACAAATCTAGGACAATATAGTATAGTACAAATGCTGTGTAAATGTTTTACAACCATAGACTATTCACTGGAGGATCTACCGTGTTTTTAGCATTTTTGATTTCATTTCAAGCAGATAAATAATGCTACAAAGTGCAACTGCCCACTTTCTTACTCTGACTCTTACTCAGCTGTGTATTACTGTTTGGGGCAAAGAGCTTTCTCAGCTACAGTATAGAGCCCCTTGTGAACTTGTCTGACTGACCAACATGCAAATCAAATTGTAAAACATAATCTTTTTTGGAATTATAACAAATTGCCTTTTCTGTTAGCAGATATTTGCCTCCTGTTGAGTGTTTCACCTAAATCTCTGTAGTTAAGTACCTATTAACTAGCAGCTCTTGGATGCTAAGGAGGCTTTTAATTAGTGCTTTATTAAAGACAAGTGTGATGGAAAGGCCAACAAGTTAAAACAACAACAAGTCAAATACACACCATCAGCTGTAACAGGAGTCTCATTAAAGAGATCTAGTATCTAAAGTAAAACCTATTTCTCTTACATTTTCTATTTCTCGGCTATTTTGTGCACATTATAATAACCACACTGCTTGAGGTTTAACTAAATTGCTCAAATAACATTTGACACAGTACAGGAAGTGTACTCACTTCCACAGCAATGTTACAAAATCTCTGTTCAAATTCTTTTAGTATTGGCTCCTTGTTCTTGTTGTAAATGTTAGTGGCTGTAAAGCAATATGCCCTTTTCCCTACAATGTGTGCTCACTCTCTGATTTACTTCGTCAGACATGGCCTGTGGCCTGCTATGTCATTATTTACACAGACGCACGCATGCATACATGCATAGTGATAGTAGCAATGACAAGATCTAGGATTATATTGAGTTAATAACAGACATCAACCAAACAGACTAGGGCTGGCCCCAAATATTCGACTTTTAAATATCCGTTCGTTGGGTAGGTATTCGGCAGTCGGATATTCATTCATCAATTCTATAGAAAAACAGAACCCTGCACCCCACCTAAACTTGGGCATGACAATGACCTTTTCCATGACATCCCACCTGGTTTTTCAGGTTAGACAGACAGCCACAACAGTCAACAGGAGACATGTTGAAACAGGTTACACAGGCCTATCAGCTATCTGTCAAAACAGGTTTACACTAATCTGTATCTTTTCTTTACTCATCACAGTTTTTTTTCTTAGCAAGTGTTTTCACAACCTGATAGACAGCCAAAAGGCAACAGCTAAGCTTATTGAGCAAGTCTATAGGTTTTGACATAAATGCAGATATAAATGTAATTTAAAAAAAATAAAAATAAATAATTATCGATTTTTCAAATATTGCACCTGTCAATACAGAACGAAATATTCTGTAGCCTATTTTGCCGTCAATACTGCCGACGTTGTCTTTGCTGTAATCAAATCAGTATATATTTATGTTTATGTGAAACATACATGTGTACAGACAAGGCTAGCAGCAGCAACGCCGCGTCAGACACGTTTCTGGTGTGCAAAGACATAGAAAACGCCACGTAGCTGCCACGCAACTGACACGCCACGCTCACGCCACGCCACACCACGCTCACGCCACGCAGGCAGTGTGCAGGAGCCCTTAGACCTTAGACAGGGAGCAGAATCTTTTTTATTGTTAACATTGGTCCAAAAGCCACAAACACATTATATAAGATAACTTCCTGTGACAACACACATTGCCCTTTAGTCAAACATACAGTAAAGATCAATACCTGAAAAGTCAAGGTGAGTGTGGGATGGTAGTAGATGGGTGTGTAGGAGTATTTTTAATCAATTTAGGAATGTCTAAGTGTTGGTGAAGAAAATTAAAATTAACTTGTCAATATCTTAAGCCCCTGATCTTGCTTACGCAAGGAGAAAAAAGAAATTGACGTCAAGGACTTACTTTCATTAATTTTGTCTTTGTCCCTACAAAGCAACTAAACCAGTACATTATCAGCCCCTGAACTGAAATAACGTTCAATATCAAATTTTAATTTGGTGAAAAAAAGCAGGACCTTAACTAAAAAAACAAGACCTTTTGGATGGTAAATTGTTGCTATTCTTTTTACTAAAGTGGCCTGCTGTTCATTAACTATTTTGCAGAGCTGGAAATAACAATAAAAAAAAATAGATTAGTCACTTGAGTCAAACTCTTCATTTGGTGGTGCAGTTCACTTTACAGTACTTTATGCTGCGTGTGTTCCCATGGCAAATGGGTGGTGAATAGGCCTCCCTTTGTATTTGGGGCAGCTTTACAATGATTTAAACCTGCTGTTGGAGACCACATGACTGCTTTTACTGTTCACTGGGACTATGTAATCACACTGCACTTAAACATAACCACACACATACACACCCACCCTACCATGATATTACTGAAAACACACCTTGGATTTTTCTTTCTCCATGCAGCTACACCTCAAAGCTAGTCAGTGTAAATAATTACAAGTGTTTGCTTTAACCTTCTTGCAGCTTCACATGAGTAGGGTTTGTTCCTAAGAAAATGAATAATTGTCCGTTTTAACATATGAACTCCGGACAATGTCCGATGAATCAGGTCCTGGCCTTGTCCCAGGTTTCCCCTTTCTCACATGTAGCGCACAGGAGATTTTCTGTCTCAAACGCGTTCTCACTTACTGGAAATACTCTTTAGACGAGGGGTGGTGCCGGGTAGAGCGTGCAGGAGGCAGGAGATGACACAGAATACACCGCATCACGGAGACGGTTTATAATTGAGTCTCTTGCCGTTCATTGAATTTGACTGACGATTTCAGAGTCGGCCCTTACCAACAGAAGTTCCCGAATCTCGTTGTCTGTACAGTTAGACATTGTAGTTGACGTCTATGTGCAAATCACCCTTCTTCTTCACCCTCGGATGTTGGTTTTCTTCCGGTTTTGCGCAAGCCGAGAGAAATGCCATCAACATGCCCACTCGCTTGCTGTGAAATCTCACACATTCGGCTCAATCGGAGATTACACAGACTTGTACTAGGGAGCTGGCAGGGTAAACACCATTTGATGTCCGAGCCAACTGATTCAGACATTTGCGTTCTTAAATACAGCTCTGCCAGGTAATGTCTAGATAATTTCAGGTTTGCAATGTATGTGTGAAAGGGGCTATAAAACTTCTGAGTATTTGCAGGCCAGTTTAGCATGTTCTATTCTATCGTAGTTGCCTTTTTAATCCACATTAACCAATTAACTATTAAAAAACTAAAAATGATCAAGAAAATAATCTTACATCATCTCATGTCATTTCTGGGATATCTGTATAAGTGTGTGTCCTCTGGTTACCACTCAGTCCTGCTACTAACTGTGAGTTAGTGATGCGGCTGCCAGCAGTCTTATGATGGAGAGATAAACAAAGAGAACAAGTGTGAAGTGAACCACACACATACACACACACACACACCATTGTTCTCTCATTTATAGTATACACAAACAGGCAGCCACGTAGCTTAGATACTACCAAGTACACACACACTTGAGAGATGAAAGTGGTAATATTTTACGATAAAAAAATTCCATTAATATTCCATAAGTATGTAACAGGCTAAAATTACATGTCCCCACAACAAGATATTCTTAAGAAGATATTCATAAATTCATCAGAAGACAAGAGCAAAATACCATTACAGATTACACACACAAGCATGGTCACGTTAGGTGACATTCATGTGCCCTTCTCCAGAGATGGGCCAATTCGTCATAGTCAACGGTTTGGTTTGATATGAAACAAACTAAGACAAACACACAACCTGTGTAACACTCTGTCACACATTTTAAACAGTGGTCTGTCAAACACTCTCCAAAACTCCAACCAAACATACACACAAACGGTTTAGCAGGCCATCTTATCACTTAAAATGGCGGGTATTATTTAAAAAAAAAAAGTATTCTTGAAAAATCTATTGACATTCATTGACAATGGCACGAGCCAAACCACATTCACCAACAAATGACCTGATGGTTCCAGAAGAAAGAAGTGCTCCCATCTCTCCCAGGTTATTTCTTGTAGTATTTATTAAAAGTATTTTTGAGTGCAATCACTGCTTTGTTTTCCGAGCAAGAATTATTATTGCTGGGGTGTGGCTAAAGGCAGGACATCCTGTATGACTTCATGCTTTGGATGAACTTGATAATAATGGTTAATACACACGCGCCCAGGTCTGCCTCACAAATTTACTAACACTTATATATTTACAAAGCAACATGCATGTACAATAGCTGTTAATGCTGTTTACGCTGAGCAGTGTTTAGAGCGTTATATGCTTATTGTGCCTACGGACACAGTAATTAACTAGCGACAGGCTTATTTAGCTGCGAGTGTTATGTTTTTACATTTTCACTTATAGGCAACAACATAACAACAAACTATTTAAAAGAAAGGCACATTTTGTTATTTTAGTTTTGTACACTACACACACAGCCCTGTTTTGAGTAGTCAGGGAAGAAGAAAAAGCTCACAGAGAATAGAAGAAGAATATGAAATTAAGAGAGAGGCAGCTACCCTTTCTTATGATCAATACATTTTGCACTGACAGTTCTCTACTATTCTTAGAAGCTATGTTTAGCTGCTCTTCTAACTGGCACACTGTCAAAGACTGACTTCATTTTACATTAAATTCTTGTTTGTTGTACTTCCAGTAAAAAACATGACGTATTGTTCAATAAATAACCATGTTGAGCAGGGTGAGACTCGGTGCATACATCAGCTCAAGCAATGGAAGTTCTGAATTCATTCTTTGTATAATTGAAAATCATTATCTTCCAACAGGAAATGACTGCAAATGTTCTGGTTAGATGACTCTGAAGTGTCTGAGACACAACTCCGATAAATGAACTCCAGCTGGTAAACTTATTGTGGTGCTACTGTGCTTTGTATCCCTATGTTGGTTTTGACATGCATAAGTGCAACTTGAGAATAACAGCAGGGACGGGTGTGTGTATTTATATTTACAGATCACAGTTTTAAGTTTCTTGGCTCCTTCTTTTAAGTATCCAGTGCTGTTAAGTTGTACAGGAGCAAACCTGCACTGGGAAATAATGACACTGGGAAACCCCAAAGGGTCAAACTGCACAAGAAGGCACTGATTAAAAATGCAAATAGGTTTCAACACAAATACCAGCTAAGACGCTTTTCTATGAAATATCCATGGGCTAATGGTGCTAGGGAATAGCTGGGAGAGTTTTTTTGTACATATAAAGTTAGGCTATCAGCTACCCAGCCCATGAAATATTTATGAGATGACATAATGCTTTCTGAACACTGAAATGGGACAAGTAAAAATAAATATTAAGTAGCAAAAAAGTGATAATTTAATACTCTATAGTCACTTGTCAAATACATTTTGACTATAGCTGCTGAGATTCCAATATTGTAGAAAGCATCATATTTATATGGCAAAATAGTAAATATTGGCTGGTTAAGAATGGAAATGTTAGCTTCTTCTTCGAGCAACTGTTCAGGAAAACTCAATAATAAAAACCATATGGTTTACTGTATGAAATATGTGTTAAATCCCCACAGACTTATATAAAGCAGACGGATTGGGTTCAGATCAAGTCTTCAATTCAACAGGAAATTAACTTATACTGTCTTACAACACAATTTGTTTATGATGTAATTACGGCATAGTCTTAAAGGGTTCTACAGAAAGCAGTATTGTCTTGATCTGAAAGGTCATGACAATTTGTTACAAAAACAGCCTGTTGGCTACTCAGGTTTAAATGATTTACAGCAATTTATTTCTGATTTCACAAGACATAAAAATACAACAAAAGCAAGCTAGATATCAAAACCTGGATTTCAAAAGAACAGGAACCAAACCAGGACTGACAAGTGATTACATTAATCAGCATTTCCAGCAGCTAATTGCATCTTGCTGTTTATAAGATAATACAGGTTCTCTCAGCCATTCAAATACGAAAACAAATACGCTGAAGTGCGCAAACATAGCAGCAAATTGAGCCATGCTAACCAATGCTCTAAACTCCGACACAGAGTACAGAGGAGTCAACACTGGCGATCAAGCAAGACAAAGAAACCCAAAACTCCAGCCAGACTACCTTCTGTTGACAACGACAAAATGAATACGTACTTGCAACACACAAAAGGAGCGTTTTTATATGTTTGACCTTAAGCTGTTGCAAAACTGTTTCACCTTACATTTGACCATTGTCAAAGGTATAATAAGAAGCAGGCTGCAGCCGGTTGCAGCCTATCGACGGGCTATGATGATGGTTTGTTTACACCGAGCTAGCGAGCTGGCTAGTCCGCTAACAAGAGCTGCCACATCCCAAAGAAGCCAGATAACTATTTAACAGAGCTTGTGTTTCTTTTGACAGCTTACCACATCGACCTATCAGCCTTTACATATTCCAAATAATGCTACATGTGAGTGATAATGTTTCGTAAAGAGAGAACAAAGCCCTGCTTTCATGCTGGCTAGCAGATTATGCTTCTCTCCGTTGTTTTGACAGCCAGAATTAGCTGGATAGCAAAGCCGCTAGCTGGCAGGTTGCATTCAGAGAGGCGCTAACGTTAACGCTAGGAAAGTCCTAGGTGAATTGAACAGTCTGAAACAAGGTAGAACTACAATAATAACAATTAATAGTGACCAGTGTCAGTTGTAATATTCACCTGGCCCTGATGTCTGAAGATGAATCCGTCATCTGGATAACGTAACACAGTTAATGGAGTTGTAGTCGCTGCTCTGCTCCTATACTATTGAACGATTACTGAATGTCGCTAGACCAAACTGGACTCACTCAGCGACGTCGGAGGAAGGCAATCACTGCGTGACGCCGCTCGCATGAGCGGCAGATAGCCAATCACATCGCTCAACGAAAAAAAGCCATTACTTACGATCAGGAACAGGAAAAAACATTCTGTAGTTTTTCACGACTTTGGCAAATGAAATGATAATAAAGTGTGTACAATTAGTACATATAGCAACATTTCAACGCTGAAACAAATATATGTGAGAGGTTATGAAATATGATGTTCCCTGTGCCACTCTGTATTAATATCAATGGTGTTTTATGTATTCATTTCAATGGTGTTTTAGTTGTGTGGTCACCAGTCTTACAGTTAGAAACGTGTTTGGCAAGTAACTGCCGTATGGAAATTGAGCAACTTTCAACAATGTTTGGTCAGCTAACAGCCTAGAGTATATAATACCACTTAATCATCATATACAGATGGCCTACAGTATACAGTAGCCTACACATTTAGGCTGCAATTCTTAAGTTTAGCCTTTAAAATGTCATGGAAAAAACTGAAAAATGACCACCTCAAAATCCAAAGTAAGTAACAAAGCCAAATCATCGACTATAGATCTATGGAAAAACGCAGCAGCACAAGTATCAGTCCTAATGACCTCAGAATCACAAGAATTAGAGGAGAGTGACTAAGCAAGGTGTGATTTCTATTTTTACTTATTTGTTTGTTTTTGTTTTCCTCGAGACCGCAGAGGGTGGGGGTGGGAGAGGGTTTTTGTTCTTGTTCAATTGTGTTTGTCTGTTCTGTATGTTCAAAAATATAAAAATAATAAAAAATTGATCTAAAAAAAAAAAAAGAGATAGCCTATTCAATGTTATCATAATAAAAAAACAGGGAAAACAACAACTACTGCCATTTAACTGCAGTATGCATTCGAGGGATATATCCACGACATAATATGCAACCGATGAGAGAATAATTTCATCAAAATGAAGCTAAAGCCTATAGGTCATGCAATAATGTGAGCCGCCTCATACGCTGACCATTCAAATGGGAAACACACAAATTGAGGAACAGCTATGTTCATGCACAGCAGGGTAAGTGACATTTGAAAATAATCTAATAATTATAATAATTATAAATCAAACAGCTTATCCATAAATCTTGTGGAATAAACACAAGACATTAGCTTGAACACTTTGCAATGATAACATTCTCCTGCTTATATTTTTAGCGATTAACAAATGCTGAAATATATTTTAAAGTATACTGTCGACATTTAGCTAGTGTTGAATGGAGCCTCCCACACTGCTTGATAAACGCCCGGCCTGTCTCCCCTTGGGTTTTAGGTTTCGGGAAGGGAAAAATTCCACCACCCCGTCCAAACTTTTAGGATACCGGGTATCGGATTTGCACAACGCTTCGGCGTACGGTGTTTCCCTCGCTCGAAAGCTTGACAGACCTCCCGCGCCTAGTTACGGTTGCTAAGCCACGATTGGCCTGTGGCGGTTTTCGGGCGTGGCTTAGCGAAGGGTCAATTGGATACACAACTTCAACAATTAATGGACTATCAAAATTGTTGACAATTTTCAGTTGATAGACACATTTAATTGTTCCAGCATTAGTATACATTTAACTAATGTAATGTCTTCTAAAATAAGAAGTTATTCTGTAGCTGTAATAATTATATTTTTAGTAATGTTCATTAGTAATTCTTGCAGACAGGTCAATAATCCTCACCACGTGATGAGCAGCTGTACAGTATAAATAAAACCTGTGCAGGTGGTGTGACACTTGAACTCCACTACCATATCTGAGATGGGAGTATGGACTGTGATAAAAATGGCCTCATACTGGGAATCACACCAACATTGGATCACCTGTTCTCTGCCCTCTCTGCTCCCCAGGGCCTCTTGTACATATCCATGGGTGTGCTATGCCAGAACACGCACGCACACACACACCCTGCCGTGCTACAATTATGGTTAACTCTGATTGCATAATTGTGCAGATGGATTTATTGTAGTGTAAGGCTGTGGCAGTTGGGTGTGTTGCTTTGCTCTCAGCACAGTTCAGTGCAGTTTCATTGGTCTGGTTTAACAGGTCTCACCAGTACAACAACAAGTTTACCAACTTTTTCAACAGATATTTCTTTGTTTTCAGGGGAGGAGTGGTCTCAGAAATACCATTTGGAAGAGGTGATTCTAAAAATGTTTAAAACCTCGCTGCCATTGCTGTGCTAATGCAGACATTTGTATCTCTCTGGTGAGACAGTGTGTGACGTTACATCAGTACTTTGACCTGATTATTGTTGTGTTCAATGAGTTTATCTTATTATATCAATGAGTTTATCTTATCACATCTTACCTGATTGATAATATTTTTTTATGATTAGTGTAAAGTTTTGTTTCCTTTGAACTAAGATGACTATGTAGTTTATAGAGATGAATCTGAAAACAAGTTTACAATATACAGTAATATAAAGATATAGTTAGATATGTATAAGTTAGAATAAAACTGTGTGTGACTGCCCTACTCATCCAACACATTTACAGAGCAAAGAGGTTTACAGTATTTATTGGATTTCTGACAGCATTTCACATAACTTTAAAAAGGATGTTTACATAACTCATTATGTATTCAACGCATGGTTTTATTGACTAAGTCAAATTCTTTTCAGCTTATCGGTTGAACTGGCTGGCTGGCATAGAGTTTGTTGACAAAGTCCACACTCAAGGCTGGAATCATTGATTTTCTTACAATACAACTGATGTGTTTTTAGAGCTCTGTGCCAAGGACTCAGTATACACAGGCATACAATGTCTAGTACTGATGGTGTGGTTCAACAGATGTTTCTCTGAAATCACAGAATAAAGTACCTCTAAATACGGAATGGATGGTTGCTTTAAAATTGTCTGTTCTAGGAATTTGTGTCAGTTATCCTTCCTTCTCCTGGGAACAGCAGATACGACTGGTTGGTCAGATATTGGAAAAGGAAAAATATCTCAGCGTCTTGGTCACACATCTATGGCCCTATTATCACCAACACATTGACTAACTTTAAACAGGTGGAGGAGCAACTATGCTACACCAACAAGTGGCATCTGGACACCCCAATTTGGCACAATACACACTTAATGTCTGGTAACAAACCCTTTGCTTGTAAGCAGTGGAGTGACTGAGGCATTTATACTGTAAACCAGCTATTTAATGAGAAAGGTATGTTGAGTTTTGAAGACCTGAGAGCTAGTTTTGAGGTCCCCAGGACATCCTTCTTCTTGTATCTGCGCTTAAGAGTAGCCCTAAAATGTTACGGAGTGCCATGGGGAAACAGTCTTGAGGCGCACCCAGTTATTAAATGGTTTGTTGATTTACCTGTGAGAGGATTAGCGTCTAAGATCTATGCTAAACTTTTGCAAGTATCCATAGGAGAACTCCCAATAGCAAGGAAATGGGAGCGAGAGCTGAGCACTGAGGGGACCGCAATTAATTAGGAGACAGTTTGCGACAATATGTTCCATTGTTCCAAGAACCCAAATCACCAGTATTTCCATTTCAACATATGTCATAGGACATACTGGACACCTCAGAAGAGATACGTCTCTAAAGTCATTCCCACTCCCTATTGCACGTTCTGCCAACCTGAACAAACTGGAACTTTCCTGCACATGGTCTGGGAGTTTGAACAGGTGCATGAGTTCTGTAATAAAACAACATCAATAATATCTGATGTGATAGGATGTCGAATTCCTACTGACCCAATTGTCTTGTTACTTAATGACAAATCTAAATTACATCTGCTTGGGAGACAGAAGAAAGTTTGGCTAGCCGGCGCAACCGCAACCAAGAAAAACGCTGGCTCTCCCCCCCCCCCCCACTCGCTTTGTATGAAACAGTGGTTGGCGTATTTTCTAGACATAGTTATGCTTGAGCTCTCCACAGCAAGGATTACCAAAGCCAAATCATCAACCATAGACCTATGGAAAAACTCAGCAGCACAAATATCAGTCCTAATGACCTCAGAATCACAAGAATCAGAGGAGAGTGACTAGGCAAGGTGTGATTTCTGTTTCCGTTTTTGCTTATTTGTTTGTTTTTGTTTTCCTCGAGACTTCGAGAGGGTTTTTGATCTTGTTCAATTGTGTTTGTCTGTTCTGTATGTTCAAAAATATAAAAATAATAAAAAATTGATCTAAAAAAAAAAAAGAGATAGCCTATTCAATGTATCATAATAAAAAAACAGGGAAAACAACAACTACTGCCATTTAACTGCAGTATGCATTCGAGGGATATATCCACGACATAATATGCAACCGATGAGAGAATAATTTCATCAAAATGAAGCTAAAGCCTATAGGTCATGCAATAATGTGAGCCGCCTCATACGCTGACCATTCAAATGGGAAACTCACAAATTGAGGAACAGCTATGTTCATGCACAGCAGAGTAAGTGACATTTGAAAATAATCTAATAATTATAATAATTATAAATCAAACAGCTTATCCATAAATCTTGTGGAATAAACACAAGACATTAGCTTGAACACTTTGCAATGATAACATTCTCCTGCTTATATTTTTAGCGATTAACAAATGCTGAAATATATTTTAAAGTATACTGTCGACATTTAAAAAAAAGTGTAGGGTTTAAGAATTGTGACTCCTCTGGCTCATTCCATGTTATGGCAATTGCAAATTCTCAAAATACCCATTTGTTTGTTTTTCAGCAGCTTTTCTTGGCAGATGATTTGATATGCTTCTAAACATATGGAACTGTTAGCTAGTTCCATAGTCTGAACACTCTGTAGCTTTTGTATATGTATTTGTCTGGTCTGTGGCCTGTGTTTGTATGGTTCCCGGTGTGTTCACTTTACACCAATTGCAACAGAAACCCGTGATGCATATGTACAAAATTAGCTGCGGTGTGTGCAGCTATGTGTGATAAATCAGAACTATATGTAGTCTGTAATCTCTCCATGTGCAAGAGAGGGGGCTGATGAACTGCACAAGAGCAAGAGTGGAGCTGATGTGAGAATTACAATTTCAACTCACAGTACATTTACTGAATCTACAGCACCATCCCAAAAGGCTGTCCATTCTGCTCCAGCCACAGCTTGTAGAAAGCATATGGATGAATGAGCTTACAGTACAGTTAAGTGGCTGAGGATTTCTGTTTGACTTGGTCTTGGAGCTCTGGGTGAGTTTGAAAGACAGAAGAGAAAACTGGAAAAGGCAAAAAGAGAGCAGTTGACACAGCAACAGAATATGAATGTATGTATACTGCATGTATGAGTGTGTTAAAATGAGGTTGTGTCTTCTTGACTTCAGCTAATCCAGATCAGAGAGTTCGCCTACTGATGTCTTAACTACAGCAGCTGCTGGCTAATCCACACGCACGCGCACACACACACACGCAATACCCCATTGTACAGTTTGCCTCTGGCGATCTTGGCTTCTTTTTATCTGTGGACATTTGTCTATTTTAATGTTGTTGTTGTTGTTGTTGTTGTATGCCCCTGCTGGACAAAGGACGAGCAGAAACCAGAGCTTCCAACTCATCCTCTCCTGCTCCAACATATGGGAAGAACAGGTTGTAAAGGAATTATTGCACATTGCTCAATGCCCAAAAAAATGCACAGAAATGAGAAAAGATGTTAAGATAAATTGTACGAGCCAGTCTTGCAGCAATGTCGTCCAACTGCAATGCAACTGTTAATAATTGGACAGCTGGTAGTCAAACACAAAAAAGGCCCTGCAGGTAAGAACCAGAGGGTCAGATCAGGACTCATCCTTAAACACTGTACTGATGTTCCAAGCCAGTGTGCGTGCAGATGTGCAGAGACACTTTTTGGCTTTTTAAAGAGACCCGCGGCTACATGTTTCATCCCACTCTGCTGCTCAGCTGAGAGTTAAAGCTGTAGAGAGGAAGATAAGAGAAATGTTTATAAGCTGCAGGACAAGCTCCAGATCATCAAATACCTGAGGAGACAAAAGTCAAACTCCAAGGTGAGTGGTGACTGAAAAATGTTTCTTATTAATAGGTTCCCCTTGGGGACTCTGGCTTAAATCAGTAAGAAAAAAAAGTAAGGTTTGTCCCAGACAATGATGCCAAATATACAAGTTTGTCTTAAGGCACAAAAGTCAGCGAAATACCCTGATGTCAGAACATATCGACACTCTTCCCTCTTGCATAAAACCTAGTATTATATTGGTAAAAAAAACACTCACACATTCTCAAAAGAGCAAGAAAAAGCCTTATGAAAGAACCTGACTTTTTGTTTTTTTTTGTTTCAGAGATGACAAGCACAATAAAATTAGCAGCATCACCGCAGCAGATGGCTGTCAGGTGAAAAGGATCAGAGACACAACCAGATTACACTTACGCTGGTCTAATCTTCAGCAAACACACACGTGCACAGACACACTTCACAACACTATCAGACAAACGCATAAACCATCAATGTAGAATTAATACATTAAAGTCTTTGTAGGCATAATCAGAAGCAACAGTAGTAGTTTTGTCTGTGTTGAGAAACCGAGTCCTCTATCAGGTGAGGAGGATTACACAGACCGAGACAGAACAACAGGTCGGTCATGCTGCTCTGGTCAGTGGTCTAATCCAATTAGCGGTGAGCAGCTGAAAGTAAAAGGATTGTTAGTTAGGTCACTGTACAGACTAGCTTAGCCATGAGTATGAGCTTGACAATCAGTGCTGAAAGTTGTTAGAAGTAGTTCAGCAAAGCTGCTGGAGCATTTTATAGAGTTACAGAGAAGAGCTGAAGTTGCACTGCTGGTGCCATAAAGTAACCACAAGAGAGTCTAAAACATATGGACAAAAAAAAAAAAATTTGAAAAGCAAGAGTGGAAAGCAGCCAGGCCTCCATGGAGCAGATGAGGAGTCAAGGAAGCTTTGGGATGGAAGTTTGTCTATTTGATGGGATCAAAGGTCTCGAGGAGGCGTGAGAAAAGGAAATCAGAGAGAATGGCCATAATAAATCACATCCTTGAGTGCAAAAAGACGGCGAACAAGTTTACAAACATACACATTTTACTTTTTTGTGTGAGAAACAATACATACATATGAACACAATTTGTCATGTGGTATTAAACATGAAAACATTCAGATTATCTGCTCATGTCAGTGCTGTAATACTGATATGATCGAGATTGATGGATCCATGGGTTACTTGAAAAACTGCACTCATTAATCATGAGAAATGAGCAGGTATAAGGAACTTAATTAAAAATCCAACAGTTTTCAGCAGACAGTTAAATAGTGTTAGTGTCGGGCGATGAGTTTATTCAGAGGCCTTGTCACACTAACACCCCATCAGTCTGCTAACTTGAGTGGAAAAGTCGCAGTTTTCATGGCTAAAACATGAATTTGGTTTGGCGTGTCATTTATTCCTTGCAACATTTTGTAATTTTATGCCGTGAGATGATGACATTACGATGCCATTTATCAAACTCGTAAATTGTTGATTGTAAAAGCCAATTCTGCATCATTGTCACCTCATCTACCGATGTTTTAGTTAGAGATTTAATTCCTTAATACAAAAATACTGCACATAACATTACAAACGACTTGCTACAAACTATAATTAGTGAAACAAAAGACATTTAGCCAGTGCTTCAGTCTAGAATGACTTACTGTAATCGTTAATTTCTTTCATTTGTGTCATTTAAGTGACTTTGTTTTCTATTAGCTGTGGATGCTTTATTTCATTTATAATTTTGGCAGTGTTGTTGTGATGGCACTACTGTAATTCACTTTCTTGTACTGCATTACTTCACTATTTAGCAACTGCAGCATCTTTTCCCAAAACATCATGGAAATGACTGGTCTGTGCTGGTCAAGTTGGTGAAAACAGACTTTCCAAAAGAACTGCAGCAGACGCAAGAACAGAACAAAGCCTCATTGTTGAAGACTAGTTTATCAAAAGAGTACACAATAATACTCATGTATAAAACACAGAAAAAACAAATGAAATGAAAAACAATAATAAAATATACCTTCTTTTCTGATCTTTTTTTTTTTTTTTTAAAGTAGCACGTAATAAATTGCAGTCCTCTGTTTTTTTAACGCTCACACATTCATTTTTCCACAGCATGTTCAGTCCTCTTCTGCTTACTTTGTCCTCTTCATGTTGTTATCAACTGCGTCTATTGATTGGATTACATTATACACTTAAAATAGTCTCAACCCAACCCATACAAGTTGCAAAATTCATGGTATAACAGTATTATAAAATGGTAAATTGGTGGCAAAACTGCCAAAAATCCACAGCACAGGGCTTTTTGTTGACTTAAGTTACATAACATGTGATGAAGAGGTCCACTCACAGTGAACGTGTCTCTTAGTGCGGGTTCATTAAGGCAGACACAGCACATTAATCTCACTAATGGAGGTCTCGCTCACTTCACTGTCAGATGAAGGACGCTGCCCATGCGAGCTTCATTAACCTGCGCAGACACACTTGTCAGGACAGGTGCCGGAAATCTGCTCTAACAGCCGTTGTTACACAGAGATAAATGGATAGAGTGTGTCCTGTAAGTCGTTAGTCCTTTTTGACTTGAAGATTAAGTGTTTTTATTGCATTTTTAAACAGAAACCTGCAGCTGGAAATTCAGTTGAGTGGCTTATGAAACTGTCACCTGCAAAATAATCACCCAAAGTCACTTTATTTAAACTTTTTTCCCACTTTTCTCTATTCCCCTCCATTCACCCCCTTTCTGTTTTGCACCCCCAATAGGTGATTCCTCTTCCACCTGCTGCATTTCTGGTGTTCTCTGTCGGTATTGCAAGTGTTTGAGCAACGTCAGCACAACTCACATATGCATGAAGTTCTCTTGCAGGGTTAAAGGTCAAAAGTTCTTTGAAAGAGAGACGGTGACACCAGTCAGCGATTACATGGCTTCAAAGAACTGTACTGATTTGTGGGATTCCAGAGTATATGAACACACACGTTTTATAAGTCCAAAGTGTGCCTGAGGTTTGTTCGAGTCTCTTTAAATAACAATCAGAGTTGTATGTTTATTTATTATTTAATTATATATTTATTTGAGCTCTCATATCTTTGTTATCACACTATGTGTCCACTTCTAGGGTCCACTTATCCTTGCTGTCCTTCTGTGTTCATCCATTTAGTTTTGTCCTTCCTTTCCTTTCCGTCCCTCCTTCCTACAGGGTTGTGATCAGGATATTATACAGGAAAGCAGAAAGTGATGGTGGAGGGGTGAGAAACAGGACTCTCCGTTGTAAAATAGTGTGGAAGAAATCACATTCCTCCTCGCTTCCTACTTGTGTCCACCTTCCCATCCATCTGTTCTTCTTCCCATTTCCCCATCATTGTGCTGTTCACACACACAAATAAAAATGGCCACGCAGGTGTTATGCAGCTTTTGCTCTTCATGTAAAAAAGGCAGGAGATTTATAAATGGAGGAGAGAAGGAAACTGGTCAGAAAATAGAACTTCTGTGTCTTAACGTTTCCTGAACAAAACCCTGAAAATCTACCCTTCACCCATCCATCATCCCGTCACCTCTTCATCTACTCTCCCTTTCCTCCTTTTTCATCCCCTTCCAATCGTCTATCATGTGTCAGGGTACTATTTACACACAAACTGGTCCACGAGCGTTGTGCAACGCTTGCACTTGACGTAGCAGCACCAGTGGAACTTGCAGTGGCAGCGCTCGTGCTTGTAGGTCTTGAACTGGTCGTATCCTCTGCCGCAGCACATGAGTTCGCAGCCGTCCATGCCCTCCGAGGTTTTGTTGCAGAGACGGCCCAGCGTGCCCAGCGAGCCTGTGGTCTCGTTGCGGAGGCAGTAGTCAGGGCTGGTGTCGATGTAGACCAGATCATCCGGGGTCGGGGTGTTGAAGCGTTTGTCTACCAGCTCCAGCTTGCCCTGGTATACGTGGAAAGAATCCGTTAGAGAGACATTTAGGATTATTTTTCAGGCTTATTCTGTTTTTGTCCATGACACTCTAGAAGGAGTGATTTATCTGCTATGAGTTCAATACCTTGCGTCCAATGCGCATGGCAGCTGCACTGTCGTACTTCTCCTTCAGGAACTCTCCAACACTTCTGAAGTCGGCCAGCTGGAGCCAACATGTCTTCAGACTGCAGGAACCTGAGACGCCGTGACACTTACAGGCCACATTTGCAAGGTTATAGGCCGCCTGGTGGAGTGAGAGAAAAACACAAAATGTTAAAAAGATGTGCTTGTTTGGTTTATACCTGATTTTAACACTATCTTATCTATACAGAGAGAACAGTAACATTAAACATCTGTACTCTAGGTCAACTGTGCTTTCACGTTAGTTAAATGTCTAGCTTGCTGAATAGCAAAAGGGAAATAAAAAGGCACTTTATAGCTTTGATTTTGACTTTCTTATAAATCAAATGATAATTGTAATGTAAAAAGACAAAATAATAAAGGGAAGAAAAGAAAAATGATTCTAAAAAAATAAATTCTAAATGTGGGGGGGCTCATGACTGGATCCAGGCCAGTCTGAAGCTTGCATGTTGTGCTGTGGACCTACTGTTATATTTGCTACTACGCTGCTGCCATCTAGTGGTCAACATGGGTAACACTCCGAGTAATGCAGAATATATGTGTTCAACAAACTGCTCCTGGAGAAATTAAGGTAAATTCAGATGACAGATATTCTTTTTATATTGTTTTTATTAATGGACTATGGAGCTTTGGGTCATTTTCACAATTCGTTTAAGCTACTGCTGCCAAAAAATGTATTAATGGCTGAAAGGTGAGACACCACATCCACTTGGATCCACATGTGCCAGCTACACACTTGTCCATGCACTGCTACACCTCCTGAGGGACTTTTTCTCCAAAATTAGCTTCATACACCAACAAATGTAGAAATATTTCTGACTCCGGTTTTCTGTCACCAAAACCCCCTCCTGTTAAAATGTGCGGTAAAATATATAACCAAAGGGGGAAGATGCAAAGCAAAGAAAAACAAAGAAAAGATGTTTGCTCCATGCGCTGTTCTTCGACACGGCTGTCAGTACAATTCCACCAAACAAAAACATACAGCTAACTGAGAATAGAAGAGCTACTACTAATGTAGAAATGTGGCTCTATTGTAAATTCAGTTTCCCACACAGCTCCGAGTTAGAAAGCAGTCATTTTAAAAAGAAAACTACAAGATGACATATTATTAGTTTAGCTATAAAGTCAGTGAAGTCATCCTATAATAGAGAGATCATGGGATAGACTCACTTATTTGCCATTTATTACTTTCTTCATGCATACAGCATCATTTGCTGTTCTAGATCCGGCAAAATCCTGCCTAATTTAAAACTAAACAGCCTATTTTTTTTTATCCAAAAACACGGACCCATCATCTAAGGCACTATCTCCAGATCTTGCAACATTATCTTCATGTATTTTCACTATTTCTTTGCAATATGAGTGTGCAAATTGTTTTGGCTGGGACTTTTTTTTAACACATGCTCACATATGCTTAGAAAACAGAACAGGAAATACAAGATTTATGGTCGTGGCAGCGGTGGACTTTAGGGGGAGCCCTTCACACCCCTGCTGCTCCACCAGGCAAGTAAAGCAGTATTCAATAAACAAGTCACATAACACACCCCTCCTCAACACACACACACACACACACACACACACACACACACACACACACACACACACACACTATACCATGTGCTATGTCACTAATTGCGCATTGTGTTATTTTTCGTGTTTGAACCAATGCCGTTCCCATCATACTTGCTGAATCAGTTATTTCTGATTCCTACTTTTCCCCTCACACAAATGAAACCCATCACTCCTCACATTTCCTGATCTCAATTACCTTCTCACCTCTGTTAACCCTTGCATCCCAAACAACCCCGTCCCCCACCTCCCACCCCTCCTCCCCTCTCCTCTACTTTACTACCCAGCAGGCATAGCACTCGGCACCCTCCAATCCTGTGGCTCGACCCCTGTGACCCCGTGAGAGAGCAGGGGACAATGACATTTTGTAAAGCTTGAAGTCTTATTTTGAACTTTTGTGGTTCTGTTTTTAATATTTCCACACATTTTACAAAAGTTTGAATTCAAATGGCAAAGAAAAAGGGCAACTTTCTAAAAAAACTATTTAACTGCTATTTAGGAAAGTATCACGCATTTCTCTGAATATCTCTTTATTGCTCACAGTAAGAGAGGAGTTAATAGGTGTAAATGGGTTTTTCAAAGTTAGAATTAGTTTCATACACACATCATCAGGAGGAAATCCTCATATTTTATGACTCCTTGTTGTTTTACGAGCCCTTTGTTTCCTCAGATCCCATTCTGTGAGGTTTATTAGAGGTTCACAACCACAGTAACAAGAAAATTAGGATTTTTTATCTATGGTCCCACATTGTGGATAACATTTCAAGGATATTAGGAAGAAGATGTTTTGATATCAGTGGGAGGTTTTGAGAAACAGCCTGAAACAAGATCTACTTCCGTTCATTTTGCAATTCTTTCTCTCTATGCAGTCTTTTATGTTAAGTTTTCTGTACTTTAATGCTATTGCTGTTGTTATTTTGTACATGTCCATTGCTTGATTCATGAATTTGAGCTACAGCCTTTGAATGGTACTATAGAAACAGCTCATTATTATTCCCGTTATTAATATTACAAGCTGCCAATAACCTCTTGCTGTCAAATTCAAACCATGCATACACTCTGTGTGTCTGCCTGTGTGTGTCCTGCATCATACTGAGCTATTTGGTGGGTCGTGCCTGCTGGGCGCAGTGACACTGGAACACACACACACACACACACACACACACACACACGGTCAGTCATCCGTGATGGAGACACGGTCTCTGTGTCAGGCACAATAGGTTCTGCTCAGACAGGGATAGGGGTTAGGAGCCGTGTGTGTGTGTGTGTGTGTGTGTGTGTGTGTGTGGAGTCAGTACTAAAATGGGGCAGAAATAGAGAAAATAGCCCACCCTTTGTGACACAATAAGCAATGAATGAGGAGTTAAGATAACCAAGAAGTGGGACACATTTTCCTTCCGTATCTTCATGTTGTTACAATCAAAAATACTGTTATTAAATTTAATCTTAACTTTTGTTTTAAGGTCATTTTGTGACATGCGGTTTGCTTTATTTACCCAGCTCTTAGTGTTTCTGTCCTCCTCTGCTGCTCTCCCTGATGTTTCTACCTTTTTTGTAAAGAACTGCTTCTGCTTGCAAATCAAAGATCATTTTTTAAATGTACATGATTGCACTGAAACAAACTGAGGATAAGATTTTTCTCTTAAACTTCCCTTTAAATAGCTTGAAAGAAACAGAAAATGTAAACTGTATTTGCCTGTGACATCAATTAATAGAAGCTACTGTTTATCATATTTCTGTTGAGTGAAATATTTAAGCCTAAAATGTAATTTTAAACAGCTATAATATTACATTGAATAGAAAAATTCTGTAGGTTTTGTGCATTATTTTGTGCAATTTCCATGCAATTAATCATGACATGTTTGGTATCATTTGAAAACCCAGTGTTCTTGGTCACAATTTAAGATTATTTTTTTGGGCTTTTCCGCCTTTAATTGACAGGACAGCTAGGTGACAAAGGGGAGAGGGGGGAGAGAGAGGGGGAAGACATGCAGGAAACCGTCACAGTTCGGATTCAAACCCTGGACCTCTGCGTGGAGGCATAAAGTATATGTGCGCCTGCTCTACCCACTGAATCAACCCGGCCACAATTTAAAACACATTTGTGTGTGTTTAAGAAATGATATGAGGACCAAAGTGGACATAAGTACTTAGAATAACACATTCTTGTGCTTTTCTTTGGTTCCAAACATACATAAAATGTATTAAATCAAAACAGTTAAGAAGAGCAGCAAAGTGATCCACAGGTTGACAGATACATTTGAAAGTTTACTTCTGTGTTCAGAGCAGAGGTGTCCTGTTATTGTCTTTAGACTGGGAATGTACATCTAGTTGTTTTGGTCTCTATGTGACAAGCCCTGCCTCATTTGATTTGTGTGAAACGGAGACAGTGGACCTGGGTGGCTGTGTGTGTGTGTGGTGTGTGTGTGTGTGTGTGTGTGTGTGTGTGTGTGTGTGTGTGGGTAGGTCTTTGAGAGTCGGGGGAGTGTGACGGAGGTCCATCCCTCACCCTGCGTCTCTGTCTCCAGACGCTTGTACACACAGACGACCATGTTATCCGCCTTCCACACAAATCAAATGAAGCTGAGCGTATACACACACACACGCACGCACGCACGCACACACACACAGACACACACACACACACACACATACACACACCCACACACACACACACACAGCGGCACGCCCCTGTCACCTCCACAAAAGCTCTGCGGTTTGCCTTGTTCAACCAAGCAAGACAAATCCTGCATAGGGACAAACTGGCGTGTCCACGAAAAGAAAGAGAGAAGAGGGGATGAAGAGGAAGAGAGAAACTGTCTTCCTCTCACTCGCTCTCCTTTTCATCTCCCTCTTCTCCTCTCTTCCGTTTCGATGGATCGACAACAATGAAAACCATGGATCAAAAAGTAGAGAGGAGGAAAATTCATTCAAAAGAGTCTGTGTGTGTTACAGAAAGGCAGAGGAACTCTCTGTGTGTATGTGTGTGTGTGTGTGTGTGTGCATGTGTGTTAATACAAGGCTGTAGCAACAGATCTTTCTCTCTCATACACTCTCCTATAGCCCCAATGGGACCCTCGGCAGAAACACAACCTCTCCAGACCCTCACCTTTGACCCCTGACACACACACGCACACACACACACACACACACACACACACACACACACACACACACACACACACAGACAGCGTCTTTGTCTTGCAAACAGCTTAAAGCTCCTCTAACTGAAGATAAACACATTCTCCTGATCCTGATGTGTACCAGAACGGGAAAATGTACCTTTTACGAGGAAGGTGTATATGTGTGTGTGTGTGTGTGTGTGTGTGTGTGTGTGTGTGTGTGTGTGTGTGTGTGTGTGTGTGTGTGTGTGTGTGTGTGTGTGTGTGCGTATGGCCTAGTCGAAGGTGAAAGGTTTATTTTAGTGCATTTCTCTCCACCTGAAAGCGTTTCCAAACACATTTAGCTCCAATATCAAGTTTGGAGCTTCTAATCAATGCTGTATGGCAACCAGAGAGGGCCAAAAAAACCTCAGGAACCCCAGCATGCTAGTTTACCACAAACATACCACCATCATTTATCCATCATTTATCCATCCATCTGACCATCCATCACTCCCTTTCATGTGCTATTGCACGTTCCCCAAATTTTACTTAATCTCATCATACAATCAAGCATGTTATTTTCCATTGTGTTGCTACATTCATATGTGTGTATTATGAGCTTTTACGAGTGTGTGTTACTTCATTGGAATGTGCATTGACCTGGCGACCTAGCCCGACTCCAAGGGCGTTAGCAGTTATACCATTTGGACCCTCCCAATAAATAACTTACAAACACACGCATCGCACGTGCACGTACGCACACACACACACACACACACACACACACACACACACACACTGCCAGGTAAGGCACACACATTCCTTACAGACATGCAGATTCCTTACAGACATGCAGATATAGGATACGGTTAGAAGTGGGGCTACACACTTCTTAACCGCATCCTTACTTCACTAAATTTTAATTTCCAGAATATTTTTTGAAGACAAAAACAAATGTGTGTTGTGTCTCCCGTACCTGTCTCCCTGCTTCATTATTCTGCAGGTTCATCAGTGTTCTGGCGTGCTCAGCAGAACCACGTGGGTAGTTCTTCTCCCTCTCCCTGGCGTCCACGAACTCCCTGGCAAATCGGTAGCCATAATGCACGTTGTCGCCGCAGCCGCCCCACAGCCAATCGCGGGGCAGATCACGGGGTCGAGCGGCACGACTACAGCCGCAGGTGGAGAGCTCGCCCTCGCGGCACGCTCGGCTGATGGCGTTGACCACGCCGGGCGCGCTGATGGCATAAGTGAAGGCTGTTTCCCTGGAACCTGATAGAGAGAAGAAAAAAAGTATTTATATTATAAATATTTAGATATGTATAACTTATAAAAACTTGAGTTAGTAAGTAGAGTAACAGTAGATAACACTTATACACAAACAGTAAGTTACGTTTTGTCATGATGGCCATCATGTTTTTTTTTATTTAGGGCTGTAGGGAATGTGTGTGTTTACTGACAGGAAACATGGGTAACTGCTCAGGTTAACCCCTCCCCCCAACACTTACACACGCATGCACGCACGCACACACACACACACACACACACACACACACACACACACACACACACACACACACATCATCACACACGCACACACACACACGCACGCACACACACACAGACACACACACACACACACACACACACACACACACCCACACACACACACAGCGGCACGCCCCTGTCACCTCCACAAAAGCTCTGCGGTTTGCCTTGTTCAACCAAGCAAGACAAATCCTGCATAGGGACAAACTGGCGTGTCCACGAAAAGAAAGAGAGAAGAGGGGATGAAGAGGAAGAGAGAAACTGTCTTCCTCTCACTCGCTCTCCTTTTCATCTCCCTCTTCTCCTCTCTTCCGTTTCGATGGATCGACAACAATGAAAACCATGGATCAAAAAGTAGAGAGGAGGAAAATTCATTCAAAAGAGTCTGTGTGTGTTACAGAAAGGCAGAGGAACTCTCTGTGTGTATGTGTGTGTGTGTGTGTGTGTGTGCATGTGTGTTAATACAAGGCTGTAGCAACAGATCTTTCTCTCTCATACACTCTCCTATAGCCCCAATGGGACCCTCGGCAGAAACACAACCTCTCCAGACCCTCACCTTTGACCCCTGACACACACACGCACACACACACACACACACACACACACACACACACACACACACACACACACACAGACAGCGTCTTTGTCTTGCAAACAGCTTAAAGCTCCTCTAACTGAAGATAAACACATTCTCCTGATCCTGATGTGTACCAGAACGGGAAAATGTACCTTTACGAGGAAGGTGTATATGTGTGTGTGTGTGTGTGTGTGTGTGTGTGTGTGTGTGTGTGTGTGTGTGTGTGTGTGTGTGTGTGTGTGTGTGTGCGTATGGCCTAGTCGAAGGTGAAAGGTTTATTTTAGTGCATTTCTCTCCACCTGAAAGCGTTTCCAAACACATTTAGCTCCAATATCAAGTTTGGAGCTTCTAATCAATGCTGTATGGCAACCAGAGAGGGCCAAAAAACCTCAGGAACCCCAGCATGCTAGTTTACCACAAACATACCACCATCATTTATCCATCATTTATCCATCCATCTGACCATCCATCACTCCCTTTCATGTGCTATTGCACGTTCCCCAAATTTTACTTAATCTCATCATACAATCAAGCATGTTATTTTCCATTGTGTTGCTACATTCATGTGTGTGTATTATGAGCTTTTACGAGTGTGTGTTACTTCATTGGAATGTGCATTGACCTGGCGACCTAGCCCGACTCCAAGGGCGTTAGCAGTTATACCATTTGGACCCTCCCAATAAATAACTTACAAACACACGCACGCACGTGCACGCGCACACACACACACACACACACACACACACACACACACACACACTGCCAGGTAAGGCACACACATTCCTTACAGACATGCAGATTCCTTACAGACATGCAGATATAGGATACGGTTAAGAAGTGGGGCTACACACTTCTTAACCGCATCCTTACTTCACTAAATTTTAATTTCCAGAATATTTTTGAAGACAAAAACAAATGTGTGTTGTGTCTCCCGTACCTGTCTCCCTGCTTCATTATTCTGCAGGTTCATCAGTGTTCTGGCGTGCTCAGCAGAACCACGTGGGTAGTTCTTCTCCCTCTCCCTGGCGTCCACGAACTCCCTGGCAAATCGGTAGCCATAATGCACGTTGTCGCCGCAGCCGCCCCACAGCCAATCGCGGGGCAGATCACGGGGTCGAGCGGCACGACTACAGCCGCAGGTGGAGAGCTCGCCCTCGCGGCACGCTCGGCTGATGGCGTTGACCACGCCGGCCGCGCTGATGGCATAAGTGAAGGCTGTTTCCCTGGAACCTGATAGAGAGAAGAAAAAAAGTATTTATATTATAAATATTTAGATATGTATAACTTATAAAAACTTGAGTTAGTAAGTAGAGTAACAGTAGATAACACTTATACACAAACAGTAAGTTACGTTTTGTCATGATGGCCATCATGTTTTTTTTTATTTAGGGCTGTAGGGAATGTGTGTGTTTACTGACAGGAAACATGGGTAACTGCTCAGGTTAACCCCTCCCCCCAACACTTACACACGCATGCACGCACGCACGCACACACACACACACACACACACACACACACACACACACACACACACACACACACACACCAAACAGCCCCACAACAATAGACTATAGATGTGATTTCAGGTTCTAACTCTGTACCTGGTTAAACTCTTACAACTTTAAACACCAACTCAGTGATTCATAATACATGCAGCATACGTGCAGCATTTAATTAACTAAAAATAAAAGTTTTTCTCATGTACTTGGCCTTTGGGTACACCTGTAGTTCTGGCTAGTCAACCCTAATGTTAACACCTCTTTCCGGAAACAGTTCCTGTTACTCTGTTGAACAGTTCTGTGGATTATTCAGAGTAAAAAGAAGGTAAGAAATGTTGCAACTAAATGTAATTTTTTTTAATGCAGTGAACACCACCAATAAAACCATCTCCATTGAATTGAGGTAAAGGCAGAAAATTCTGAAATGGACACCTCAAATCTCCGCCAAATTAATTAAAACTATCTGCATGGGTACCACTAGAGGTAATGTATTGTAATTTGGGTTAACTGACCCTTTAAAGGTGCAGTAGGTAAGCCTTATAAAACTAACTTTTTGTCATATTTGCTGAAACTGACCCTATGTTCGAGTAGAACTACATGAAGCAGGTAATTTAAAAATCAATCTGGCTTCTCTGGCACCACCTACAGCCTGTAGTGTGATTTGCAAAAATCCACCGCTCCCTGTTCAGATGCACCAATCAGGGCCGGGGGGGGGGTCTAACTGTGTGTCAATCACTGCTCAGGCACAGGCATTCATTCTCCCTTGTTGCACTACGAAGACCTATACATGCAGGTACATGGTTATTTACCTTTACTAACATGTAGACATACTTGTAATGTTAACGTTGAACCACAAAATATGGATTCTTCTGACTAAATCTACTCAATTTCAAATAAACAATTAAAGGAAAACCTTTCTCTACTCAGACTGCTGTTACTCTTTGTAGTTGCCTTGATGCATAGGCTAGTATTCAACACACAATACCATATTAATGATTTCTGTTCACTCTCAAGACTAACACCATCTAACACTGTGGAATACACAACACAAAATGCATGTCTATTCTTTGCATTAATACACAAAAAGGACAAAGACGACTGCCTGACAGGTAGGATGCTAAGTACTCTGAAACTGAAAATTTACATGTGAACAGCGAAGAGCCCTGTGGTATTTCTGGTTGAGACTGCATTTACAAAGACCACAGTGAGATTTATTTTAGATAATTATAGGGTGACATTTCTCTCTTCAAATTATATTAGACATCACAGAGAAGTCCTAACAAAATGTCCTTATTCATGGATGTTGGCCCTGCTCTTATGAGTTTAGTGGCCTCTTACATTATCATATTTTTTAGTTTCTCTATATTCTTGTAATGTTGCTACAGAAAACTGACTTTATAGTGTCATGTGTTTGGCCTCTATAGAATTTTAGAACGTTCCTGCAGTTGCACCTTGTTACCAATGTGGTGGTTTTGATCTTACTTTGGCTGTTATGTTGTTTTATTCTATTGTTAGGATGCTTTCTTTAAACACAAGAGGCAAAATTAGCCTTTTATGCTAATTATGACACATTAACAATTATAGCTTTTTTCACCAATGTGCACGTCCCTTTCAAATAAACTAATAGAATGAAATACATGTACACAATTGTCAGTTATTATTTCAATATTTTTCTTTAAGCATATTATACGTGTCAGTAATAATCAGTTTAGGCGTAAAGTCTTCTATAGTATTCTGCATCTTCTATAGTAGGCCTATAACACTTTGTTCCAAATGAAACATTATAGGGTAAAGGTGTGTTTGTGTATTTACCCATAGTGTTGTATACTTAAAGTGCTTTCCTGTGTTATTTGTAGCCCATAGTATCGCTCTATTATATTATGCCCATAGCCTGGAATCAACAGCAGCCAGCCAGACAGGCAGGTATGCATGCAGAGCTGAGGCGTGTGAGCTATTCATTCAGGTTTTCGGAGCAGTGTCCCAGTCAGGATGCGCGTACATATTATGCAGCAGGATAAAGAGAGAGAGAGGGGACGAGTGGTTTATGAGACTGCGGAGCCCAGACTTCAAATAGCAGGTCCGGATCTGCCGGCTCGGTGTCAGCTCATCAGCGCATTTCAAAAGAGGAGCCGCGGGACAATGGACCGACTAACACCTCCATATAAACCTGGAGATAGACTGACTGTCAATAGAGAGACAGGCAGAGAGGGACGGAGACAGAAAGAGCAGCAAACACCTCGTCTGACTGCCCGCAGCGGATTTGACACTTACTTGTTGATGAGAGGTTTCCCACATCGCCTGCTGGGAATTAGAAGCACTGATACTGATCCAGGATCTGAACTACTGGTGGATACTTACTAAAACCACTGCATAGAGATTACACGTTGTTGTTTTTTTTGTTGCTCTTAATTTTCTAGTTTTTATGCGTTTTGAAAACCGCCTCGCGCGAGTGTTGGTGTCTTCGGTTTTACTGAGAAAGTCCATTGCAGTCCATTTCATTGCGCATGCGCAATGTGGGAACGGCAAGTGAGCTGGTAATCTTCCGGGCAAAAGTTTCTGTGCTATTTGGAATCACAGGCTCTTCTCAGTAAAATTTTATGAATACCACAATTAATAGGCCTAATAAAAAGCATTTTAGTCATCTTAAAGTATTTGTTTCCTTTATGACAAAATAGCTAAATCTACTATAATCCCATAGACTAATAGATGTTGCGAAAAACAACCACATACTTGCAGGAACTAGGAAAATCCTACAGTAAAAACGAAGATATAAATACTAAATATTCCTACAATAAGAATAGCCTACTTTAAATTCTGACTATACTTAAACACTCTGGAAAAATGTTTAGACCTCCTGTGGACCCTGAATATTGTAATGAATAAATAATGAATCAAACACAATTAAGCTGTTTGCAGAAAAAGACATCATAATGCTCTATTACAGGAATATTATGACAATTGACCATAACTCTAACCCTAAGGCTGTATGACCGGTCCAATGTGATGTCTCTACCAACCCTCACTTGCTACATTCAATTTTAGGCGATTGGAGGCTGTTCACCGGTGTATTATTATTTGGCTATTTGACTGACCTCAAATGACCCCTTCTGTTCTGTAAAACATTCAACACCCTGAGCTGCATGACCTGTCTAAACCCTTGTGTTAATAATCATAATAACAGTCAAAACAATGTAAAACAAGAAATAGGTGTGTTACTTACTGCCACCATGTAGTAAAGAATGCAGTTTAAAAGATTAGAGGAAGGATTAGAAGAAGGATTATGGTGACAAACATGACAGAAAACTCTTGCTTGGTTTTCAGGACTAACCTGTTTATGTCACCTATAACAGTTTCTGTCATTGATTATTTTATATTTCAAAATAGCCAATAACACAACGAAGCTGTTGACATGTCTGAGTTTAACTTCTGGGCTTTTGCATGCTTGATGAAATCCCATTTTCTTGTCTTACAACAGAAAACATATTGACATTGAAAATACACAATCACACAGAATGGGAGGCAACAAAACAAAACACAGAATTAAAACCTGTCATCACTAGCAAATTGATTATCAGGTCTTTTAAGAAAGGAAATATACATTTACATACAATAACAACAACCTTTCCTGATTCCATCAAACAATGAACTCACCAATCTGCATGACCCGCCCAAACACTGATGTGTTGTCCACAGTGCTGCAGTTCCACCTCCTCTGTCTGAACTGGTACTGGCACTCCTTGATGCCTGTCTTGGCTCCGTCTCCGATGTAGATCATGTGGTCCTGGTACAGCTGGCACAGCTTCCTCTGGCCCTGCAGCACAACAGAGAGATTAGCGGAGATTAGCACATTAATGGTTTGATACTTTAGCGGTCCCTGTGGGGATATTCTTCTTTATTTGACCATTTCATCAGACTCAGGGTTGGAGGAGGAAGATCAGGCATTTCCCTTTTTCGTTGATGCTGTAGAGCCACAACATGCAAAACTGAGCTCCTTTTCTATCAGAATATAATCATCACTGAATTCAAGTTATGAGAGAGAATGTTTACAACATTGAATATGTATTAAAAAATAAGTCTAAAGCAGGAACAGAAACTTACCTGGGAGAGACCAGACAGCTGACTGCAGAGAGGCTGAGCTCCAATGATATACATCTCTGGCCGCTGGATCGGGGTCAAAGCTAGTGACCTGAGGAGAGACAGAGGCCATATTAAGTCAGTAAGATCAAAGATTAGCGGCAATGACAGGGTTTATGTGATGTACGACTCTACCTCTCTGAGAGGGGCTCAGCGCAGTAGAGGACAAAGTTCAGACTAAAGTTTATAAGTACAACTGGCCTATAAAGTGTAGATAAATAGACTCTTCTGGTGTTCATCTTTGAAACCACTCCCATCTTGTTTCCTTTTCTGTCCTTTTCTCCCAAACATTGAACCCTAATCATACATTTTTAATCACTTTTGCTTTAAAAGAGTGACAATTTGTGCCCACACACAGATAATATGACAGTTAATCTGACTGTTCACACTTTAATGGCCATCCAAAGGCTTTCAAAACCAAGGGAAATCAAATTGTGTGGACATTGTCCCTATCTAGTGCTACAGGTAGATCATCTTATGTATAATAATCAATGCATTCATGAAATTATGGCACGATTTGGGCAACACCTGTGTTATTGGATGGTTGAGTGCACTGCTTAATGGATATGGCAAACTATAAACTATCCTACCTATTCTGATTCTACATAAACTGACAGGAAGGTGAGCTCCAAAAGCATCCACTAACCTGCACACACCCTCCACTACATTACCAAACTGCATTGTTGCATAGTTGTCTTGTAAGTCAAAAACAAGTGTGGCTAATTGTCGGTCCTATAGGCACAGCAGCAGGCCACCATGCAGTGCCATTTGGGGCTCAGCCAGGGTAAATATTGTGACAGAGCCCTCACATTTGTTCCATTCACTGTTAGGGCTCTACCACAGGACTGGGACATCACCCCCAAAAACACACACACACACACACATACACAGGAGGCAACACAAAGTCTGTTCACATTTTCCCATTTGTCAATAGCATACAAGCAAAAGACATATGGAGGATTTGATGAGAAAGTAAACTTTTTAAAACATGTTTTAAGGCTTGTGTCACATACAAAATGATACTATAATTATACTAAACTTATTCTGAAATCTGTCAAAGTTGCTCTCCTATAGTTAACACTAAATGGAGGTCATAGTTTATCCACTTTTTATGCGTCAACACCTTCCAAAAAATAATAATCAATCCACCACCAGTGATCGTTCAGTTACTCACCACCATGAGTTGGCATCCACCACCAGCAGTTGGGTGCTGCAGGCGAGGAAGGCGGCTGCCAGCAGCAGATGTCGCACGGCACCGCTACGCTTTCTCCGGACAGGCCTGTTGTCCATGGTCCGCCGCGTCAACGCCACACAGCCGGTGCTGGGGAAAGTGCTCTGCTGTTGAGACATGGGCAGAAAATCAGGAGGCGTCCTGCTCCGTCTGGAGGCAAACCCTGTAGCGCTGGCGACACAGTGAGTTCGAGTCCAACTCACGTGTATCTTGTCTATTTTCTTACAGTCCACTTGTCTTTCACTCGGTCTTCTCCTTTCCTTGCAGTCTCTAGTATTTAAAACTACAAAAACAAAACTGCCATTCAAAATAAACTGAAAAGGTCAACCAAAAAAGGGCAGAGTTTGTAATCCCCAAGGAGTTTCACTGTGGTTGAGAATCGAGCTGAGATTACTGAAGCATTTTTCATAAAGGTCAGAGGCTAAGTGCAAAAAAAAAAAGTGAAGTTTACTGGCTAAAAGTCGTGCGTAAAATGGTTTGGTATCAGTTGGGTTTTACGCAAAGTGCGAGGACAGATCTCCCTCTCCTGTTGAAGCAAAGCTACAATGTAAAAAGTGTAGTCCCGTTGTTGTCTTGAGGAAAGATTAACAAGGAGATTAAAACGCTAATTGAGCAGCAAAGCGACTGTTCCTTTCCCTTCCTTCCTGTCCCCTTACAACCACTCCACATCTCTCTCTCTCTCTCTCTCTCTCTCTCTCTCTCTCTCTCTCTCTCTCTCTCTCTCCTCCTCTTCTCACCCCCACTTCACCCCAGAAACCCCCCTGCCCGATGGCCATACACAACGCGCGCATGGTACGTGTGTGCGTGCGCAGACACCAAATGGATATTGGCCGCAGTCAACATTGAATGTTGCTGAGTCAAGACTGGAAGCACTGTGATGTTACGTTTAAAGGTTTTGAATGTGAACAACAGATGTTTCTTAACAAGGCCTTTTTCATCATTTCTATCTGACCAGTGATCAGTTAATTGTTCATCCAGGGATCCTCCGTTCCTCCAGTTATCTAAAACTAAAAAGTAAAATGTGTGTATCATAATGTTTATGCGTATAGCTACAGTCACTAACGTGGGTAAAATAGATTCAGGACAATGTTTCAAAGTAGAAAAGAAAAAGAATGAGCGATGGGGGCTGAACGTTTAGCAAAACCCCCAATTGACCTCAAAAAAGTTCACCATGCGTCAAATTCCTTTTATTAGCTGAAGTGAATAATTTGTTTGAATAAAAGGTGAGTGCTTCAAAAATCGTCTAATCCCCTCTTCTTTGGTCTGCGAAAATATAAGGCAACACACCACGACCCCGCCTCACACACACACACACACACACACACACACACACACACACACACACACACACACACACACACACACACACACACACACATAGAGACAGACGGTCAGGAGTCCTGAAAAGTCCGAGAGTAAAGAAAAGGCGTGTTGAAGCGAGCTCTCCTCAATTCATATCCCGGTCAAAGACAAACTGGGCGGCGAACCTACAGAAGAACAGACTCTTTGATCTGACTCAGTGCTTCTCAAAAGAGTGCGTCCACAACCAAAAGTGGACGCAGGGGAGATTAGTCTGGGGCCTCCAAAACCTGGAGAAACTGCTAAAACATTCATCATTAAAAAATGAAGTTTAGTATAGCCTTTGTGAGACTAATAACAAAGGAAAAAGTCACCAAGGTGGTCACCACATTCACTAATAACCACAGAAATTACTTTAAATTACCTTTATAATCTATAATAATAATATCGCTTCTCTATATCCTGTAGACCTATATTTAGTTTGTTGCGCAGTTTGATAAACACTTATACAAATGCGTGAATAATAGCCTACATACATATTTGGCTTCCATATTTTGCGTGCGTAAAATCTTAGTCGAATGGAAAATAAAAAAATATCTGTTTAACATGCTGCTTGCAAACCATTTGTGTGGGGGTTATCACTCTGGACAGTTTCCCGCGGAAAAAGGTCACTCTAAAGGCCTATGTGGGTTTATTATAACATTACAGCCTAGGCCTACATAACGAAATGTTTAATCTTCTCATCAATATTCCTGTAAAGTGTGATATGTTGGGTTTCATAGGATTTCAGTGGGTGTTCCTCATGTTGGTGAGCAGCAGCAGAGAGTCGGATGTCCTCGTCTCTGCATGACAATAGACCACACACACACACACACACACACACACACACACACACACACACACACACACACACACACACACACACACACACACACACACACACATCTACCTGGCTGCCTTCAATATACATCTCATTGATATGCTGCATTGGGCGGGTATATTGGGTCAAAGTCAGGTTGAGCGGGTGAATAAACAATGAAAAAGTGAGATAGGCTACATTTTTGGAAACAGAAAGGTAATTATAATATGTAACAAGACTAAAACTGGTCCAACCGATCACGCAGTAAGTAACCCCGAAGCTGAGCTAAATTATTTCCCTTCTGCTTTCTTCTTGTTTTCCCACTTTCCATATGCAGCCGTTTCCTGAGGTGATACACTTTTGAATGCCACTCTATAATATGCTGAGGAGGTTACTATGACAACAGCGCCCTCATCTGGTGAAATACATACATTGATTGTTGTTATAGGAGGCTACATAGCCTACTGTAGTTTGCCATGCAGCACCTGCACAGCTGTACGCAGTACAATTATGGTGAAGCAGCAGGTTATTAGTGTGTGTATAGGTAGCCTACTTGTACTTTGCTTAAATATTTCCCCCATATGCTACTTTATACACTACATTTTATAAAATGTTTTCCTATTTACTCCACTACTTTTTCTGATAGTTATTAATAGTTAAGGTACTTTACAGATAAAGATTTGACACTACATGTACAGCTTATAAAATAAAATGCATTGTTAAAGATTAAAACAACCTTTTTGGCTTGTGTCCTCTTAAGAAAAAGAAATGTCTATGAGACCTGTGTCTGTCATGTTTTATATGTCTATGAGCTGTTAGCAGTTCCACCAAAGAGACATTTCCTTCTTAATTTCTCAGATGGTGTGAGTCCCAAAGAGGCCCAATTATCCAATATTTCCCTAGAAAAAAAACAAGGTTATTGTGTAGCAGAACTTATTTATTTCCTTCTTTTGTACCCCATTAATCATCTAATTTTGGGACCCTTTAGAGGGGCCCGATCCTCAGGTTTGGAACCACTTGACTAAACTATCTAACTGATACTCTATTACTCTAGTACTCTAGAACTACTACTAAAAGTAGTAGTACTAGAGTAGTAAAACTAGTTCAATCTCAACCAGCTACAGCAGTAAACTATTACTTAGGCGCCGATGCATCAGTTACAATCTAATAATGTCATAAAATAATAATAATATATTAGTCACAGGGGCTATTTCACTGCAGAACAAGTCATTTTAATTTGAAACTTTAAGTACATATTGCTGCTATACTATATGCTTTTACTTAAGCAAGATTTTGAATGAAGGACTTAATACCTATAATGGAGTATTTTTTAGTTATTTTATCTAAATGATATAACGTCTTCTTCCACCACTGTCTTCAAACATAAATTCAGAACTATAATTTATCAAAGGTCCAAAATGAGGACCTTTGTGCATCACATGAAGTCTTGAAATTCAACAATGGATGTTAAGAAAAATGGTGATCACATACACCCAGCTTTCATTTCAGCTCAGCATACAGGGTGTCTTTGTGTTCTGGTCTATCCAAGTATGTTTGACCTCCCTGGGCAATGTCCTGTATTGTAGCAACTGAAAAATTCTGAAAAATGAAAGGATGGGACACAGCAGTGACTCATGATAATGACAGACCAATCAGCAGTCTGTAACTGACTCGATAGCGCCCTCTAGTGTTACCCTGCCACTCAGTCTTCGCTATACCTTATAGGTGTTCAGAAGATTGGCATGTTTATGAAAACCTACTTGGCAATAAACCACATTCTGATCTGTTTATACTGGTGATGTTTTCACATTTCCAGATGATCTGTATTTTGGTTGAGACATCTGAGAGCCAAACTGGAATAAATAGGTTTCTCCTCTTGAGAACTCAGCTAATTAAAACATACTGATTGTCTCTTCATTTGGGAACTAAAGAGAAACAGGCCACCAGCTTATTCTGGGACATGACCCAGAGATTCAGAAATACTGGACTGGAGCAGCCACATACTGCTATGTGATACTGTATGCTGGTTTCACTGGTAACTTGTGATGTGCCTGTTGAAACACAAGGAGGTGCAGTTAAGCTACAGTGCACTCTGCAGCCAAAGAAAAGGGGGTAAACTGAGGCAGGGAGGGGGCGAGGGCACAGAGACAAAATTGAGGACCATGTGAGATTAAGAAAGAAGTAGGAGAGAGAACAGAGAGGGTGAAAGAGGGAGGGAGTGTCCAAGTAATGGATACACAGAGAGAAAGAGAGACAGAAATTGAGGGAGCAAGAGAGGACTTGTCCCCAGAGGATATGTGCAATAGCCATGCAACAGGGAGCAATGCCTGAGAAAGTCGGCAGCTCCTCTCTGGATTAACAGCAGCCTCACTTTTTATTGCCTACAGTGCCAGACTACAGCGAGCGAACCAGCCAGCTCTCTCCTGCAGGGAAACCAGCTGCAGTCAGCTGATGAGGTCTGAGCTGATCCCCTGGAAGCTGCTCATGCCAAAATGCTAAATATCCATTTTTTTTTTTAGAAATGACTGCCACTTAAAAATTGATCACCCTATAGTTAAAATGACAAAAACATCAGTGACTTCTAGACAGAAATGTCCTAGTTTGTCATGATTCAGTCTCCCTAAAACAGCATTGGAGGAAGTATTCAGATGTTACAGCAAAAGTAGCAACACTGCAGTATAAAATACTCCATGATTAAGTCCTGCATTAAAATGTCACTTAAGTACACAATTAGTGAAATGAGTTTAGAGATTAAAAAGTGAAAGTACCCATGTTTCATAAAAATGGCCCCTGTGACTGTTGTACCATTATATCATTGGAAATGTATAAGTGGCATTTACTCTTGTAGCTGGTCAAGGTGGAGCTAATGTTTATTATTTTATATATTGTTGGATAGCTTTATATGATATTTTATAAGGTCATGAATTAACCAGCAGAGATTCATGATTTTGATCAAGGACACTTAGGGTAGATGTTTGTTTATAGAGGGGCTTCGACCACCAATTGAGGGATAGTCTAATCCAGGGGTCACCAACACGGTGAGTAGGCCTCAGGCCTGTTCTAAAAATGAAAATTGAATATTGATATTATCCATTTCCCACCTTGTTAAGTCATTGTTGATAATTATTGTGAGAAATCATTAACGTGATCAGTGTCTTCACATATATGAGTATCATTAATCATTAATAATCATATATGACTAAAGGCAAACTGAGCAAATTTGTTATTTCAGAAGAGTGTAACAAACTGGTAGCCCTTCGTATGACTCAGTACCCATGAAGTAGCTTTCAGTTTCAAAAAGGTTAGTGACCCCTGGTCTAATCTATAATCATTCCCATACAACCTCACCCAAAACACATTCTAACTATTTCTTTTTCTTCTTAAAGCACTAAATAGTTTAGGGCCAAAATACATCTTTGATCTGCTGCTATGAACCATCCAGACCTCTCAGGCTGTCTGGGTCAGGTCTGCTTTCTGTCCCCTGAGTCAGAACTAAACATGGAGACGCAGCATTCGGTTTTATGCATCACATATCCCAGAAAACTGCAGGTCCGCTGCAACTCTCAGTTCTTTTAAATCAAGGTTGAAGACTTTTCTTTTTGATGCTGCCTTGTTTAAAGTAATTGTTCATTTCTTACACTGCAGAAGAACACTGTTTAATTCTTAGTCATATTCTATTTTAGCTGTTTTTTTATATTCTCTTTAAGAGATGTTTTTAACTGCTCTTTAATGTTTTATGTAAAGCACTTTGAATTGCCTTGCTGCTGAAATGTGCTATCCTACCTACTCTCCAGCCCTCTCTTATACCCACTACTTCAATAAAAACAGTTAGAACAGACACAGGGAAACATGCCAACTTTTGTGCAGACACATGCACACATTTGTAAGAACCAAAGAACTAAAAACTAAAAATGAGACCACAGCAAACCCATGGGATGATGAAACTACCTGCTCCAGTTATTATATATGATATGTCCCTCTCTCTCTCTCTCTCTCTCTCTCTCTCTCTCTCTCTCTCTCTCTCTCTGTCTCTCATGTCTTTCTTCTGTCTCTCTTTCTTCATGTCTGTTCCTTTTCCCAAAAAACATACATATGCAATCACAAACACACGTGCAGCAACAAACTGCCAAATGCAGCTTGCACACACGCACGCACACACACACACACACACACACACACACACACACACACACACACACACACACACACACACACACACACACACACACACACACACACACACACCTGGGGGAATTGGAAGCAGCTGAAAGGGGCTGTGCAGAGGCCTTGGGCTTTCTATCTGTCTCTTTGTTTTGTTTTCAGTTTACATGTGTGGTTGCATGTATGATGTTCTATGGAAACCCATCCTCTTTCTGTTTTACACTCCTTCCTCCCTCCCTCCTCCCTCTTTTTCTCCCATATTCTCCTGTCACCCCTTCTCTCCTCTCTTTGTCACACTTGCTCTCCCCTCTCCTCTTTCACCCTCTCCATCATTCTTTCCCCCCCGACTCTGTCCATCTCCTCCCTTTTTCCCTCCATCCATCCTTCTGTCAGCTGGCAGAAGATGAGTCATGCCTCTAGCTGGGAGGCTAAAATGCTCTCTCTCCCTCTAAATATATCTTCTCTATACTTCTCCTCCCCTGTCTTTCTATGTCTCTTTCTCCCTCCTTCTCTCAGCCTCTCTAACACTTCTCTCTGCTCTGTATCACCATCTGTTTCTCTACGTCTCTCTGCTTTGTTCTGTCGCTCTACTACCAAGCTCTTTCCTTCTTCCTCTCTCCTTCCTTGCTTTTTCCGTCTAAAAATTAGATTCATCAGCCATTTATGTTTCTATCCATCCCTCTTCTTCTCCTTCTCTTTCTCTCTCTCTAACAGTGCACCCGGGCACCTATAAAAAGCTGTTCTCATGCTCCCCCCTCTCTCAACTGTGATGACGTGACACACATACTCTCCTTTTTACTCTCCCCATTTATTGTATGTACAGTCACTTGAAATACTTCTGTATATAGTGACTGTATGCTTTCTTATCTTAACTTGATATATGTCCATATTTGCACCTTCTTGTAAACCTGTTCTCTGCACTGTAAATACGTTTATTGAGAGTGACTGATGACCTGACATTCATTGTCTATGTCAACATACTTGATTCTCATAAAGGCATCAGATCTATATGTAAAAGCAATTTATATTATTTCTGTGTGTAATGGAGATGACGTGTGTCTAATTTAGGTTCTTTTTAGACCAGTATTACAAACTGAAACTACATGTGAACTTAATGCAATTTCACTGTAACACAGAACAAATCCAAAACTACATTCAATATTTTTCAATGACATGGTAGATGATGTAAATGTCCTCCTATTTTCAGAAAAGCGAATATGAACTAACTTTCTTGTTATAACAGTTAACAGCTAAGCTAGTCTATAACCACGACGTTCCACCTCCAGGGATTGCTCCGGTGCCGCCAGAAATTCCGCCGGATGTCCGTTACCTTCTGCTTTCTTTGTGTTGGCATTCTAAACTCCGGTGGATTTATGAGGACTATGGTTAACTGCTCCTCAGATCTCTGCAAGGTAAATCCAGACAGCTAGCTAGACTATCTGTCCAATCTGAGTTTTCTGTTGCATGATTAAAACAACTTTTGAATGTACACGTTCCACCAAAACAAGTTCCTTCCTGAGGTTATTTTGCAGCGGCACTGTGGCTCCGTTCGGCGCTTAGCACCGCCCAAGAAGATTGTGATTGGTTTAAAAAAATGGCAATAAACCAGAGTACGGTTGTCTCCCATCCCGGAATGCTGTGTGGACTAGCCAGATCCTCCTCCACAGTGCTGTGGAGGAAGGTCTGGCAATGCGAGACTACAGCTAAGCTAATGCCAGTTAGCATCCAGTGCCAAATTAACTTGTTACATAGGGGTGGGCACTACATTAAAGCGAGACTAAGTAACTTTTGTAAGTGTGACAATTACAAGACAATGCTGCATTAAACCTATAGTGCGCAACTATTTTATATTAATGAATGTTACATTCAAGCCATTGCCAAATGAGTTGGTACAAAGTTAATTAAACCTATCAGCTCAACAAAACTGTCTCTGTATTTCTCAGTATGGCTATGTTTACAAAATGGTGCTGTCCGGCGACTTTTGCGCGCAGAAGCTTGAGTGATGCGTTTTACGTCACCGCTGAGAACAACCTGATCTCACAGAATTCCATGAAATGAACACGGCCCCTTAACTCAAAATCTGTGGCAGTTTCACGGAATCGCAAAACATTCGATTCCGAACATTGGGCCCACGGAAGAACGGGACGGTTGGGTTCAGGAAAAGGTCGTGGGTGGGCGTACGGTTCCGCGACGCGTGAAGAACGGGACGGAAAAGAAGAACGCGACTTTAGGAAACTTGACACTAACCCCGGTCTCCTGGGTGAAAGTCCTGTGTTTGACCCATCCACCACCCCAACCAACCTCCTTACGCGGAATTTCGGCCTTACATGGTACTCGCTACCGTAGTCGCTCTTAATGCTACGTCATCTTCTCATTGACTTTACATTGGCATTGTTAGCATTTTTCACACATTCCGTGCCACCACCACGTAATGCGCTGTTAACAATTCGTAATCATTTCACGGAATTCTGTGCGACCAGGCTGCTGAGAAACAGCAACGGTCAGCTTTGGAGACAAAGAGGACATAAAAACCACAACATTATTAGTTATTTTGAAGAGTCCATCATGTTTTTTAATCCAACATTTCCTGCTTGAGCTACTAGCAACTGGTGGGGGAGGGGTGGGGGTGGTGTGCGACCACCGAAGGCTTGCGTCATGTGGACAGTGTTGTTGTCATTACTTAGAATTCCTCATGGGGGCGGCAGAAACTACGCACTGTAGCTTTAAACCCTTTCCGTCATTTGCCGAAATTCTCGGCCAGTTGCTTAAAAAACGTCATCATTAGGGGACCTGACTGAGGAGTGAGCTGGAAAGCAACAAACATCTGGTGAGTTTCTGTATGTTTACTTCCTGTTTTACTTTTTTGGAAATTGAATACAAGAAAATGTTTATCTGTGACATGCGAGTGTACACAGTAGCACAAGTAGAATGTTACAGTTTTTAATCTAAGGTTTGCCAACACTAGCATAAGCCATGGTGAGCTATACTGGTCATAGTAGTTTCATCATTAAGAGGAAGATTACGTTAAAAAGTTCATAGTCTCGCTTCTCAACAAAAGTTTAATATTCGGTTAAGGAATAAAGAGGGAGTCTAAACTGATAATTTGGTGCAGATCGAGTTTGGCACCTCAGTGGAAACGAAGCAACTGAGAGAGCTCTGGCTGCCCTGGTTTGGCACTGGACTGGAACCATGGGAGAGACTGAGTCCCTGATCAGAAAGCCCAGGGAGAAGCCACTGAGGCTGGGCCAGATCCCCTGAGTTGTTGCCCTAGAGCTCCGCTGGTCAAACTACATGGTCCCCTGATCCATTCCCTGGAGAGATTAACACACACACACACACACGCTCAAACATGTATAAACACATTTGTAAGCATACACACAAACTCAAAGCTGCTCTTTGCACTTTAATGGCCCTGAGTGGCAGCGGGAAATACCTGAAAATTCTTAAATAAATAAAATGTAAAGAACCCTAGTTTACCCTAATTATTTAAATTCTGTTTGATGTGAGACTGCAGCTGGTAAATACTATTTTTGACAGCACATTCAGTCACTGATGACTCATCTTTGTCTCAATGGTTTGCTCACTGTTGCCCTGTTTATGTATTTCAGTCTAAAAGGTAGTGTGACTTGTCATGCGCACTGGTCTTGAACAGTTTCATCTTAGGGTTCCATCCAAATATAGTAAGGTCTTTTTTGTCCACCACATGCTTGTGTGATTTTAGCCTTGAAGTTAACAGGAATTTGTAGGTAGCCTATACAAAACAGTAGAAGATAAAGAGGGTTCCCAACAGAAGACACAGAACTTTCTAACTAACCATCTCTGTTTGATATTGGCAAAAATATCTGGATTAGCTTCAACAGCCAATATGAGAGGAGTTTGAAAGAAGACTTTTGTCTGATAGACTACTGTAGTTAAGATGGGGAAAGGCTCTTTAAAAATGCTAATATGTCTCCCACGATAAATCATAACTACTGTATAAGGACAAGACAGAGTTGGGGAATCATAATCCAGCCTCCACTACAGCTAGTTAATGAGGAGATTAACCCCTGTTGTGTCTTTAGTTGCAGTGCTGCGTTGCCGATGTGTGAAGAAGAGGTATTCGCTGGATACTGTTCTTGATTATAAAAGGTTTATTACATTAAAGATTACAGCGTCCATTTACAGACTCCATGGAAAGTCTGGAGAAATACACGGCCAATATGCATTCTGATTCTGGCTTTACAATTTGCAGCTTATATTTGGGTATGCTTAGGAAACAAGTTAGATAACATGTGAACATATAAGTTGACATAGCATAGCTTAGTGTCCTTGGGAGGCTCCCTGGCCATACCTTAGGTAACATAAGTTGACATAGTATGGTTAGTTTCCCAGCGACTTCACGCCTCTAAGAGGTTAATCATTAAACCACTGCACTGCTATACTCTGAAGACTCAGCATATTTTACAGTGTCTCACATGAAACCTTTATAGCAGAAACATAATCATAATTCATATAGATAAACCATTGGATACGACACCCCTTCAAATGCATTTCCGGTTTGACAAATCAACTTACTCCACTCTGTCTCATAATATCAGACGTATATGAATTAGTATTAGTATAATTATGAATTATTATGAACGAATATGTATTCTGTATCTTCATTTAAGCTATATGATGTTAACACTGAGTGAATCATTCAAACCCAATACGCTACGGTTAATGGCTTCACCATTCCATCAAACAGAGGTATAGATATAGATGTCTTGTTGATGATATTTACACATTTCCACAAATCTCACACTGGCACATTTGGTATTTTTGGAAAACTTTGGGATCTGCACTAGAATTTAAAGTAAAGTTACGCATTTTGGACAAATGTTTGTCTGGTTGGTTTGAAGACCACACTCTTGGTGAATTTCTGTACCTATCTCAAATTCAAATCAAATGCATTGTCCTGGGTAAATCATGAGGGTGTCACCCAAATAACAGGGGGGAAACTTAATGAATAGATGCTCGTTAAACACTTCTTTTTTATGCTTCTGCGTAGAATCGACGCCGTACCCCCGCAGACCCCTCTGCGTCTATGCCGGACCCTACGCCGTAGCCTGACATGCACCTCTCGAAAAATGTAACTACACGTCGCAGCGACGCACGTCACTCGGCCGTGGCTTGGTAGCATTGCATTTCCCCTGACTCATTTCCTGGTTCTCCTTCTCCATAAACAACATGAAATCAAGGAGAGGGTTAACTTTTCCTGCTACAGATTTCCCACCTTGGTCAGAAAACACACTTTGTTTCTCTCACTATGACTCTAGAGGCGGTACTCACTCCGAAGCTAATCGCCCTCTCACTTCTCCCTCGCTCTAACACACTCCCCACACGCCGGCTCAACGCACACACCAGCGCACAAGTATAAACATCACTTACATAAGCTACGGCGAAGGCTCTGCGTGGAGCCTCCGCAGAACCATAAAACGGCCTTTAGGGCTATGCTTTGTCTTGGGAGAGAAGTCAGGGGAGTCAATCATTCTCTCCTTCAAACTTGACTGTGCTTGCCTTTACACACCTGCCTTGAACTCCATTTAAGGGATCTTGCATCCAACTCTGGTAATGGTACATGTATGTCCACATCAAAAACCTGTCGGTTGCTATTTCTAAGATTGAAAATTAGCTGTTTTCCACCGTGATGGTTCCCCGCACAAACACAGAAAAACAGAGAGTAAAAACCAGCCAGATAAACACATACACACACACACACACACACACACACACACCAAAATGCGGCCTATTCATGCCAACAGATGACAGAGCGCTTTGAGAAAATGCCAAAATGCTGACTACTGAAGGGAGAGAGAGCACAAGGCTGAAAAATCTCCTATGTCAAACTGCAGAGCCGGCAGAAAAGAAAAGCATTGTTGAGGACACACACACACACACACACACACACACACACACACACACACACACATACACACACCTAGGCAATTTGTGTGGTGCAAAAAAACTGGAGCAGGGCGGCAGTGCATAACACACACACACACACACACACACACACACCCAGCCTGTGAGGTGTTGTGGCAAGATGGGTTGTCAAAAAGAGGAAAGAGAAAGTGAACGAAAAAGGAAGAAGATAGATAAATGGAGAGGGATAAAAGAGAGATAGTGGTGCAAAGAGAAAATGCGGCTTACATCTCCTGGCAGTGACCTACTGTTGTCTCCCAGTGTGCACATCTGCTCTCCTCCTCTTGTTTACCTCCATCATGTTCTTTTTTTCTTCTTTTTCTCTTGTGCCTCTCACCTGCCCCTTCTCTTTTTTTATGCAGACTAATATTTCTCCATTCATTTTCAATGTTATCCTGTCTATTGTCATGCTGACTGACACCTAAACATCCTCTGATTAGTAAAACTTTCAGAAGTCATATAGATACATATTTATGCTCTCAAGTGTCTGCAATCCATGCATCTCTTGTAGAGCAGTTTATACTTCAATAGAGCAGGGTTGTATACAACTTGATGGTGTGATACAGGTAGTATGATAGCTTCTTCGAGTTTGGACCCTCCAGCTCTCAGTTCCCTTCAAAGGTCAGC